>NW_004524685.1:5468641-5488330 GCF_000260255.1 Octodon degus | reverse complement strand
TTATTTATTTATTTATTTATTTTGGCAGAACTAGGGATTGAACTCAGGCCCTTGTGCTTGCCAGGGAAGCACTTATTCTACTGAGCCATCTCCCCGGCCCCTTAGGAGATGGCTCAGTAGAATAAGTGCTTCCTAACTTTTATAATAAACTGCTAAATTTGAGACAGGGTCTCACATAGCCCAGGCTGGCCACGAACTTGTGATGCCCCTCCTGCTTCAGATTCTGGAGTACTGGAATCATAGGTATACACCATCATGCCAGGCCGGAAATCTTAATTTATATCCAGTGGTCAAAAGTACAGGATAACTTGAGGCCACTGTCCATCTTGGATGTGTGGCCATCCTCTGGAGGTAGTGGAGTATACAGCTCTTGGAACTGTGGCCCACCAGGTCCTGAGTATTGCTTTCAGAACAGCAATATGGAGGACTGTTTTGGTGTCACCTGAAACACCCCAGGCAGGATGCAGGCAAAGTGAGGGCCTATTTCAATGTGTCACAGAACGATCACCTCCTGAACTACTGTCCAATGATGTACCTCCAGCAGCAGCCTCCCTCCTAGCAAGAAATGATTGACGAGGCACCCCAGATGGTGCCAGATGGTATTCAAGGCAGGGATCTGAGCTTCAGTGAGAATCTGAGGATGCTCCCCCACACAGTGGACTAACATATACTTCAGTTGGAATCTCTATGGTGTCCCCCACCAGTGCTCCAACAGTATCTTATTATGAGCCCCCAACATCACCTTGCAGAGCCTCTTGGCAGTCTAAAATATTTTTGGAAAGGGAACCCTTCTCCACTGCTGGTGGGAATGCAGACTACTGCAACCATTATGGATATCAGTGTGGAGACTCCTTAAGAAACTAGGACTGGAAATCCCATTCAAGCCAGCTATCCCCCTTCTAGGAATTTTCCCGGAGGAACTGAAGACATCATATCATAGTGATATATGTTTACCTATATTTATAGCAGCACAATTTGTGATAGCCAAATCTTGGAAACAACCAAGATGCCCATCACATGAGGAATAGTTGAAAAAGATGTGGTATTTTTATACAATGGAATATTACTCAGCTATTAAGAATGATAAACTTGAAGCCTTTATGTTGAAGTGGATGCCACTTGAAGATAGACTTATAAGTGAAATAAACCAGACCTATATGTGTAAATATAATATAGTCTCCCTAGTATAAAAAATCAAAAGAAGAAATACAAATAGAAAGGTATAACACAACTAAAAGGAAAGGGAGAACTTGAGGACTGGACGAGGACAGGGTAAGGAGAAAAGCTGGGAAACAGGACAGGGACAAAGCTATATACTTGTATGCACAAGATGGGCAAGGCAATGATCCTGAGAAACATCAGCAGGTTTTTGAAGCGAGCAGTCAGTTGGTAGGATTCTCAGCCTGACTAACCCTATATGCTGATACCTGTGAACCAAGGAACTGCACTGAAGATAGCAATGTGTGATAGAAAGGTCACACTTGGAATGCCTGTCATTCTGGTCTTCTAAATACATACTTCTTGTCATGACATTCCAATTATTACCATATGTCTCACAAGTAAAAGTTTTTTTTGTTTTTTGTTTTTCTTTTTTTAAATGGGTAATAAATAAAAAAAAAGACACAAGAAAAAGAAAAGAAAATGTCAGAAGACTGTCCTGCTACAATGCTGTAAATGGTTAGACTTCTAAGTTTCTGTGTAAAAATACGTGTTTATTCCTATTTTTTAAATTTTTTTCTTCATATTCTGTAAGGATTTAAATTTCAACACATCAACACTTGATGGGAGATACCTGCTCCACATTATGCCTAAGATGTTCAATATTTAGACAGATAGTAAGGGTAAACTGAACTGCATATGTTGCAGGGTAATAATAAGCTTCTCTTCTGGAGGGTTAACAACCTAAATTTGCAGATCAAAACTTGGAGAAAAAGAAGGGCTGCAAGGTCCGCCAACATTTTGGTCCTAGCTTTTCAAGGTCAGTGAAGAGTGAGGACATAGGAGAACCCATACTGTAACATAATGTAACTCAGTTATATCCCAAATTTTCTGATCAAGATTATGGAGCCACAGAGGAATGTGATCGATGACATATAGTGTGCCTAAGGAGAGTCACATGGAGAGAAAACTTTCTCTCAGGCTTTCACAGAGAGAAAATTGGTCAAGCATTGGCCATGACTCATCCACATGGCTGACACTGACAAAGGATCTACAAAGTGCAGTACAGGGTTACAGGATAAATCCTGAGGGGACTTGACTGACCTTATCAGATACAAAAGTTACATTTCTTGTTATATAGGTCTTGCTTCATCTTGGTCTTAACCATCAAGCAGAAAAGTATAAAAATGAGGTATATAAGATAAAGCCATATTAATATGCTGAGCTGTAAAAGGCTCTAGTCAACAACTTCTGCAGACAACCCCCTACTATTGTGGACTACTGGACTGTGTTGGATTGTTTTGCTTAATTCAAGCACCTATAATATTTAGATGCCAACAGAATACCCATCTCTGACAGGACTGAACTGGAGAGGGGGGATACAGAGGAAGAACCATTTTGTATTTGTATATACAGAAGAGTTAGGATAGCTGTACGGCTGCTTTCACTTGGTTCCGTGAGAGGAAGGATTTGTAGTAGCAGTGTTTGGATGGGATGTCCTGGCTGCTTCTTGTGCTGTGGATGACCACTGAGAAGATAACAATGTGCAATGTATTAATTATTGAAAATGTCCTATTAATCACCTTGGAAAGTGTCTCACTGATATTTGTTTCTCAATAAAATAAAAAAATAAAATTTGAAAAAAATGAAAATAAAATAAAATGTTTTTGGGTCTAACCATGACTTCCACTGAGGTCCAGGCTGTACTCCCACCTGCAACTCAGATGTTACAATTTGGAAATCACTATAACGTTCTGATTCCTCCAGCTGGATCCCAATCATTGCAGACCCTAGAATCCCAGGGCTCTCTTGTGAATAATCTGTCAAGTTTCCACACCAACCTCTTCCTGCCTGAGCAGCCCATAGCTGCTCCTCAGAGTAGAGAATTTCAGGGCCTGGGGAGGGTCACCAGAAGACAACTCTCAGTTCTAAGACCATACTGCTGCCCATATAAGCACTGTGGAAAAGCATATAGGAAGCGCTCTCACCTTGTGAGTCACCAGCACAAACACACAGGAGAGAAGCCCTATAAGTGCAATTAGGAAGACTGTGCCTGGTGTTTCTTCTTTTCTGATGAGCTTTGATGTCATATACAGACACACACCAAACAATGGCCCCACAGGTGTGATCAGTGTGGCCCACAGTTCATGAGATCTGACCATCTCAAACAACATTGAAAGACTCATTTCTGACTGCCAGGGTCCCCAAGAGAGACAGCCAGCAGTGAACAGATGGATGGTCCTCTTGTTCCTGGTCTTTAGGTCAGTCTCCTCCTCTCATTTTGGCTTCTCTACCCAGATCCTGTTGGCCTCTGACTAGCTCATCTCTTTGGTAGTTGGGGGCTCAAGTGAAGATAGATTAAGAGGCAATGCTGAAGCCAAAACAGAGCTCTGATCTCTGTTAGGGAGCCCTCAAAATTCTCAAGCATGTTTTGGATGCCTTCCCCTCTCTGGGGCCACCTGCTTGTGCCTGTTAGCCAAATGAGAGTCTAGAGAGTACAACAGAGAAAGGTTTATTAAACAGTTTCCTATCTCATGTCATTCCCCAGTTTGAAACCCTTTAATGACCCTCTACCTGCTTCATAAAACCCATGCTTTTTAATCTTGGTCTTCTAGATTCTGGCATGAGACTGTTTAGTTCTCCTGAATTTTTTTTCTTGACACTGGGAATTGAACTCAGGACCTGTGCTTACAAGGCAGGCACTTATGCCACTGAGCCAACTCCCTGACAAGACTGTTTAGTTCTTGGACTTAACACTATCACTCATCTTGTAACTTCTTGGGAAGTATCTTTCATCACCATGCCTTAATTCATCCTCTGGAAAGTAAGAAAAACCATCCTAGACTATATTAGATATGTCATATACTGCATCAGTTTCCCTGGAACTCACCATCTATGTGTCCAGCATTTGTCTCTTCCTTCTAGATCTGAGTGGAATGGCCTACCACAGGGTGGGATCCAGCATCCTGTATAGCTACAGAAACATGGAAGTGCCAAGGAATTAGTACTCATGGGGTAAAATTTGACTAATAGGAAATGTGAAATAGGGCAAGCCAGGCAGACACTGCCTTCTTCTCTTCCTTTTAAGAATTGCTACGTAAGGCATAGTTCCTCCCCAGCAGTGTATCCAGCAGGGAGATTTCCCAAGTATCTATAGTGGACACACCTGCAGGTTCTCTTCCATGCCTGGAGTGTGGCTGTACCCAACTTGGAATGGTATCATATTTCTACCCTCAATCTTCCTGCCTCACATCAGTTTCTTATCCCTAATGCCTTGGGTTTGTCCCTCCCAAATAAAACATCCGTGTTCAGCTACTGCTGTAGGCTCTATTTTCTAGGTGCATTGAGGCAGAGGAAAGGAGAACATTATAGACTTCGGTAGAGATAGACCAAGTGCTACTGTGACTCCTCTCCTAAGCTAGCCTGGACCTCAAAGCATCATATAAGAAGCCTATTCTTCCCTGCTGTGTGACTGTCTGGGCAACCTGGGTAGTTAGAGCCTCATTTCTGGACTCAGAAGGCCATTTTACTGACCCCTTGAGCTCACAGTAATAAAAGAACTTGACCTAACTATCAAGTGGTGGAGCTATGATCCCGAGTAGGATGTTTGCCCCAAGGTGAAATCTCTTCCCTAATAGGTGTTACTTACTGTATGTGCTGCCCTGAGCCCAGTTAACTGTCCATCACCACCAAGTGGTTTTTGTAAGAGGAACTGGGTCTTATTCCTATGCTTGAGGGGCATTTTTGGTCTGGGTCAGAGGGAATCACCTAGGTATAATGGCCATGGGGAAGAGAAAACCTAAAGGGATGGTGAGAAAGGCTTTATGGAGGAAAGACCAAGGGGACCCTTGAGCCCAGTAGGAATGTAACATCTAGAAATCCCTCAAGTATTGAAACAGTAGATGCATATTGAGTGGAATATGCTCCAGGAGGGAGACAACCTGTGAAAGCACTGGCACTGGGCAGTCCCCTGGCAAGAAGTATGGAGACAACTAAAGATGTGTCTGTGAGGAGGAGACATTTATTTATATTTGTGGCACTGGGGACTGAACCCAGGACCTTGCACCTATTATGAAATTACTACTGAGTTACATCCCTTATTCAAGAAAGCCTTCTCTGAAGAGGTGAAAGTCAGACCTGAAGGGCTCATGGAGACAAGTTGTGCTCCCATTTCTTGGATGTGAACTTGTGCTTACACTGGACTCTGAGGACTTGAGGAAGATGAAGACATCAGGCTAACGCCTGATGGGGCCCCTGGGGAATCCCTGCAGCCACTGCTGTGCTGGTGCTGGTCTTGGCCTGTCCACAGCTGCCCTGGCTCCCTTCTTCACGATTGCCCTGGATTGTGCCACTCGTGGCCCCAGCATCCCTGAACCTGGGAGCCATTTGCCCTTTTTTCACACTTAGAATGCATATGACTTTATTTTTTAAATTGATGTATTTGATAAAGGATCTTGCTATGCAGCTCGGACTCACAGTAGTTCTCCTGTTTCAGCCTTCCCAGTGCTGGTATTACAGGCATATGCCAACAAAATCGAGCTGGTGGCTAGTTCAGCAGGCCCAGACAAGGCCAGCACAGCATGTTGTACCAAGGATCAAACCTGGGTTCTTGTGCTTGTCAGGCAGGTATTTAGACCCTCAAACTATCTCCCCAGTCCTTCGAATACACATGACTTTAAGAGAAGCAGGAGGAGGGGCTCACTTGTGACCCTGTCCCTGGTGCCAGAAACTGAGGCCTAGGTACAAAAAGCCTGTTTCATTCCCAGAAGGACACCATATCCCTTCCAGGAATTCACCATCTTGGGTTTAGTGAGCCACTTGGATCTGCTCATTGCAGGAAGGGCCAGTGAGCTTGAGTTTGTGGTTGGGATATAGGAGAGGGCTGTTTGGAGACCCTCACGTGCTGAGCACTGGACATGAGGAAAACCAGAGTGGACAGTGGTGGCCCAAACAGGCCCCTGACCCTGGACAGCTCTACAATCTAGTGGAGGAAGAATGTTGTTAGAATTGTTACAGATGTTTTTTAAGTGGATGAGTTTGTATTAAGAATGGATAAATTGGGGGACAACCCGCTCGGGCTCCCCTCCTATACCTCTCTTGGAGAGCTTTCTTTCCCTCAATAAATACATTCTGCTCATAAAAAAAAGAATGGATAAACTTCAATAATTTTTTATTTATTGTGATAATACATACAAAATATATCTTGTATACAAATATTCAAGAAAAATGTCTATTTGCTCTTCAGGTTACCTGAGGGGAAAAATTTACTAATAAATCTGAAGCCTCAAAAAATAAATAAATAAATATACAAGATGGTTAAGGCAATGGTCCTAAGACTCTCCATCAGGTTTTTGAAGATAGCAGTTAACGAACTAGGCAACTACACTGAGGATAACAACGTGCAATATTAAAACCATGCTTGAAACACTTATTATTTGAGTCATCGAAATGCTTACTGCTTCTAATGTCATGCCAATTATTGCTATACTCTCTTTAAAGTAATTTTTTAAAAAGGTAATAAAAGAAAACAAGAGACAAGCAAAAAATGTCATAGGATTGTCTTGCTACAATGTCAAATATGGTTTAATACCTAAATTTCTGTGTAAAAATGTGTAATTGTTTTTTCACATTCTATAAGGATTCAAATTTTAGAATATCCATGGTTGCTGGAAAACAGCAGTTCCATTTTATGTCTAATGCATTTGATATTCAGACAGATAGTGATGTTAAGCTCAACTGCCTCTGGTACAGGGTAATAATATCATTAAGCTTCTCTTCTGGATGTTTAACAACTGAAGGTTGCACACCAAATATTAGAGAAATAGAGGGACTACAAGGATAGCCAACATTTTGGCCCTAGCACTTCAAGGTAGTGAGGACTCAGGACATAAGAGAACCTGTGTTGTGACATCCTATAACTCAGTGGTGTCCCAAATTTTCTGATCAAGGAGATTATGGGGCCACAGAGGAAAGTGATCGACAATGTATAGTGTGCCTAAGGAGAGTCACCTAGAGATAAAACATTCTCTCAGGCTTTCACAGAGAGAAAATTGGTCAAGCAATGGCCGTGACTCATCCAGATGACTGACACTGACAAAAGATCTATAACGTGCTGTACATGGTTCTAGTGTAAATCCTGAGGGGATTTGACTGACCTTGTCAGATACAAAAGCCACATTTTTGGTTATATAGGTCTTGCTTTAACTTGATCTTAATCATCCAGGAGAAAGAGTATAACCACGAGGTATAAAAAGTAATGCCATATTAATATGCTAAGCTATAAAAGACTCAAGTCAACAACTTCTGACAATTCCCAGTTCTACTGATAACCCACTACTCTAATGGACTATTGGACTATATTGGGTTATTTTGCTGAATTCAAATACCTACAATCTTTAGACTGATTTCAAGTATGAAAAGGTCCTTTAAAGACTTCTCCAAATTCACCTTCCCTAACTGCAGTAGAACAGCCATCTCTGAAAAAAACAGAAAAAGGGGGATATGTTGGGAGCCACAAAGCTAGGAAATCAATCAAATATATGTAGGTTGTACTTGACTCAGTGCCTAAAGCAAACAAGGCACTTCACTCCTGAGAGAAACATCAGTTGCTAAGCAACCTAGTATCATGCATTACTAACTTCACAAAAGTGTAAATAAAAGACAGTTTTGTTGTGAAGAAAAGGGGGGAAGGAAAATAAACATATATGTATGTATACACAAGAGAGTTAGGATAGATACACAGCTACTTGCTCTTGGTTCACTGAGAATAAAATTTTGTATTAATATCGTTTAGACAAGATATCATATCTGCATCTTGTCCTCTGAATAACTACTATGAAGAAAACAATATGTAATGTATTAATTATTGTAAACATCCTACTAACCTGTTTTGAAATTGATTTATCACTATTCTATCTTTTTTCTCATTAAAATGAATAAAAATTATAAAAAAACGAAAAACCTAATTTCTAGCTGTACAACACTAGAGAGACCTCCAATTGCTCGCATCCTCTTTCCCTACTATTAAAGGCAGGTAGGTAGGGTTCTGTTGTTGTTGTTGTTGTTTTGTTTTTTGCAGTACTGGGGATTGAACTCAGGGCCTTGCACCTGCCAGATAAACACTTATTCTACTGAGCTATCTCCCTTGCCCAATAACGTTTTGGGTTTTTTTTTGTTTTTGTTTTTGTTTTTTTGGTGGTACCAGGGATAGAACTTGGTGCCTTCCCCTTCCCAGGCAGAACTTTATGCCACTGAGCTAGCTTCCTGGCCAGGTTTTATTTTTAAATCACAACCTGAGCTAAGCTCCATGAACCCTCCCTAGTTATTGCCCATCTGCCTAACTTGTCATATATACTGGATCAACAAAACAACCGGTTCTTCTGTAATTTGCATCTTTTAAAAACTATCCCAACCATCATCTCCAAAACAATCCTCTCTTTGCTTCCATTAAAGTCAGGAAAATGATTGTTAATTTCTCTGAGGACAGAGGCAATTGACACAAAAAGAAAGTCAGCTGGATTCTGCCGGACAAAAGCTGAAGTGAGAATGGGAAATGGTTTTTTGTCTTTGCAAACTCACAGGGAAGTGCTTTCTCACCAGTCACCAGAAAGGAGAACATTTTCACAAGTTGCTATTTTTGCTAAGTATTTTTAAGAGTGCCAGGTTGTAATAAGAGAAAATTTAGCACATGGGTAAGGGGCCTTGAAATATTTTCCAGGACCTCATCAACCAAACCAAGTCTCATGACACCGCTTCAGTGTTGCTAAACCTGTGACTTCCAGAGAGCCAACCCCTTGGGCATTAGGTTGGGGGCAGGTAAGCAAGAGTCTCAAGATTCTGAGAACAGAAATCAGTCCTCCAAGGGACAGGAGGAAGTACAAAGTGAAACTCTTTGGTGCATCTAGCAAGGGAAGCAATTTTCAGAATTCTTCTATGGAGTCTTATTTCTATGGTGTCTCTGTTCTGGGAATACAAGCGTGAGATGTTGGAGATCCATGGAAAACCCCTTCAACCTCCAGTTTCATAGCTTTACTCTTATTTCATAAGTGAGATTTCCAAATAAAGTTTCTTTTATGCAAAGATCATAATGATACAGGGGGAAGAAACCCCCAATCTGAAAGATACCTGGGATGAGTTTGTGTTCTCTAAAGCCAAAGAATGAATTTTAGAAACAATGGAGGTTGTTAAGAGCAGAATATATTTACTGGGGAAAAGAAAGCTTCCATCCCAGAGAGGGACAGAAGGGGACCCAGTGGGTTACCAAGGAACCTGTCATTTTTTAGGGATTTTTATAGAGCAACTCTACAGGGTGAGGAGGGTCTAAGGTGGGAAACATGGAAACTCATTAGGTAGGCATGAGGTGGGACATAACTATGGTCAAAGAAGAAAATTACAAGCACAACTGCTCAAGTAAAACTGATTACATCGGGAACAAATAGGAAAGCGAGTCACAGAGCAAGCAAGCATGAATAGGGAGCAGGGGCTTTTCCTGTAGGGGGTTGGTTTAGTGACTCTTCCTGGCTTCCTCAAGATGATAGAGACCTATTTATAATATCAATCTCTGAGGTCCATCCCTAGGGAGGTGTGAAGCTGCATTTGTTTAATCTTTTGTCTTGAGGTATCCTATCTGCACTAGGATTAAAGTCCCTATTTTCATGAGTGTGTACAAATAAGGAGATTCTTATTACACAAGGAGGCAGTGTTGTGCAGAAAAACTAAGCCTTCTACTTCCTTCCTAGCTAAGTCACGGAAGAAGTAGGCTTTATCTGTCACGGTTTTGGGTTTATGATCATGACTCATCTCTGTAACTTCTCCAAAATGCATTACCCTTGCAAGCAAAGTCATTTCTTCAAGAAACCCAATCACAGTGGCTTTATAGTTCGCTTTGGAGGCGCCTGTCTCTCCCACAGTTACAAAGTATCTTGTCTTCCATATTGGGTCCTTTGAGGACTCAGCCCTGTCTGACTGCCTACAATATTTTTTTCTAACTCAGCTGCCTACAATACTGATTAACAGACACAGGTAAGCTCAAAGGTTTTTTATATTCTAAAATGATGTAATTCTGAAGTAGCTGCCCTAAAGGTGGAACACCACAGTTTACTGTGGTTTAAGGAGAGCCATGAAAATCTATTTGTTCAAAAATCTGTCCTCTAAGATTCTAGATGAAGAACTGAAAGAAGAAAAGTAGCTGGGTTTCAAGATGGAAAAAGGCTCAGTAAGCTATTCTGAGGGGAACCCTAGGAATTCAAGGAGTGATGTGGGGACTCTTAAGAACCTGCAAGGGAGGACATTGAACAAGGATATGAAGTGCTTAGGAAAATCCCATACTTACTAAAGTTGGCTTCCAAAGCAGATTAGGCAAAAAGCTAGATTACTTCTAGTACCCAGGGGAACATAATTGAGGGGCACAATGGACAATCTTTCTAGAATTCACAAAGTTAATATTCAACTTTTCTTCTTCTTCTTCTTCTTTTTTTTTTTTTTTTTCTTTTTTTTGTACCAGGGATCAAACTCAGGACCTTGCACTTGCCAGGCAGACACTTAGGCCACTGAGTTATATCCTCCACCCAGTCCTCAAATTCTTGAACACTGAGTTTATGTCACACAAAGAAGCCTGGCTAATAGAAGGAACTCCAAACCTATAATCAGACAAAACAGAATAAATATTTATGAGCTTGTGAATGGATAGGAAGCATAAATGAAAATAGGTCTTTTGGGGGCTGGGGAGATGGTTCAGTAGAATAAGCTCTTCTCCTGCAAGTGCAAGGGCCTGAGTTCAATCCCTGGTTCTGCCAAAAAAGAAAGAAAGAAAGAAAGAAAGAAAGAAAGAAAGAAAGAAAGAAAGAAAGAAAGAAAGAAAGAAAGAAAGAAAATAGGTCTTTGTCTAGCCTACTCCTGAGAAGAAGAGAAGACAATGATAATCAAATTCATGATCAAAATAGTAAAGGCCATGTTCAGTATTTATATTTTTTTCAGCTAGAATTTTTTAGTTTACTAATACAGGGCAGGGCAAAATCATAAATCAAAGATAATTCATACATTTACTAGGTTTTTAAATTCAATTTCTGAATACTTGTATACCCTATAACAATTTGAACACAGTAAGTGTCTAGCAGATACATGTAAAATGATCAAACAATAAAGCACTTTAGTGAGTATTAAGCCATGTGATCATTGAAAGCTTTTCTTACCAAAGGCCTCTGATAGAGTTCTAGGACTTAAAAGGCGAATTCTTGAGAGTTCCCACATCAGTATTCACAGAATATCTTCAATGTCATTGCAGACTTTAATACTCTTAAGTCCAGGAAAAGATTCTTTTGTGGAAGGATACAGTGAAGGGTCTAGACACTTATCAAATATGCAAAACAAGTGATTTTCTTAAGGAGGTACCCTGTCTGGACTAGGGTTGAAGTCTATTTTCATGAGTGTGTATGAATAAGGAGGTTGTTATTACACACAGAGGCAGTGTTGTGCAGAAAAACTAAGCATTCTACTTCCTTAGCTAAGTCACGGAAGAAGGATGCTTCTATCTGTCATGGTTTTAGGTATATGATCATGACTCATATCTGGGACTTCTCCAAAATGCATTACCCTTGCAAGCAAAGTCGCTGTTTCAAGAAACCCAATCGCAGTGCCTTTATAACCCCCACTCAGCATCCTGCCTGAATATTCCCTGAGAATACAACCTTGGTTATGGATAGGAATTTCCATAAGATTTTCTTTCAGAAAACTTCTAAGCCAGCCAGATAGCTCAACAGATTAAAGCACCTGCTTAGGCAGACGCAGGGACTGGGGTTTGACCGCTGGCATGCCGTGCTAACCCTATCCCTGGACACTGAGACTGAGCATGGTGACACACCTGTAATCCCAGCACTTGGGAAGCTGCAAACTGGAGGATCACTATGAATCCAATCTGTGTAGTGAAGCCCTGTACTAAATACATAATAATTAACAATAATAATAGCTTTTTAAAAAAGAAAACGTCTAAGGTAAGTTTAAATGTAAAAAAAGGAAAAAAGTAGTTAGTTTCCTATGACCATTTAAACTCTACATCTTTTGAAGTGTTAAACTTGTTTTGGCAGGAATTCACTTAAATGGAGCCTGCAGGGGTTTGACAAGCAACGCCTCTTTGTGAGGACTAAGAGTTTCTTGTCTCCTACTTTATCCATCTCTTATTAGATTCCAGAGATGAAAATCACTGAAGAGACATGCCATAGAGATTAGAAATACAGCTCAATAAAGTCACATATCAACTAGAGTAATGAGTTTTGTTTACAAAACCATCTCTGAATTACTCCGCAGGTAGATGAATACCTAGATTTTCCACCTAACACTTGGCTGGCTTTCTTTGTGGTCAACATTCCCCTAAATCCACTGATCTCCCCCAGATATATGCACTTCTCAAAGTAAAGTCATTTTAAATTCCACCCTCCATCCTAAAAGAAATCATAGATATGCTACAGAACAATAGCACAATGTATCCTGAGGTTGAAGTGGCTCAAGATTTTGAATAACCCACATCACAGTCCCACTTCTTATTAAAACTGATTGCTAATAGAATAATATTCTCTTGAAGACAGATGGTATTTTAGGCCTACTCATAAAGCTTCATCCAGCAGCCTGGGTGAACCAATAACTTGTATTTCTACAAGTTGGTTCTGGAGAACAGGGTCAGTAGGATATGTATAAATAACCTGAACATGCTTCCTTAGTATTAAAAAAAGAACTTTTTAAAGAAAGAAATTCTTTGAGATAGCTCAGCGGACTAAGCACCTGCTTGGGCAAGCACAGGGACTAAAGTTTGATCCCCCAGCACCACATTCCACACTGGCCTCACTCCCAGGTGTGCTGAGCCCACCACAGAGCCCAGGCATGGTGGCACAGGCCTGTAATCCCAGCACTGGGGAATCTGAAAAAAGGAGAATCACTATGAGTCTGAGCTGCATAGTAAGACCCTGTACCACATACATACATAGAAAGAAAGAAAGAAAGAAAGAAAGAAAGAAAGAAAGAAAGAAAGAAAGAAAGAAATCCTTAAAAGAAAATCCATGAAATACTCTTTTCATTGTACATCATCTTGTTCTCACTTCTCACCTCATTAAAGAAAAAGATTATTCAATGATACTTGCTAAAGCATGATACAGGAAAAAGTTTCAGGAGCAACACTTTATGTATATGGACCATTGCAGCCAGTGGTGGAGAGAGACTAGAGTCAACTCCAAAGTAGCATGGACTTGTGGGAATTTATAGCCAAGGATCAGGGGTTGGGGCAGGGCGGCATGTCAGTGGATAAAAATTATTAAGAGGAAATAGCAAGGGTACAGAGATGCTCGCTCCACAATCGAGGTGATGAGACATCACCTGGGGGATGATGGAAGATGAGGAAGCTGATGCAATGTCAAGGATGATCAAGTACTGATGGTGGGCAATTCTTGCTAAACTGACTCAGCAAAGCTCTTAGTAAAACTGGATGACACAAAGAAGTACACAAATCTGCCCAGTAAATGATTCAGAAGTATGACTAAAGTTTAGCCAAGCAAACAATCTTTTTCTCCCTCTGTGCTGAATCAATAATGACGTGTATTTGAATTGGACTGAAAGTAGATTACAAGAAGCTTTACAGATATCAGAATGTGAACTTTTCTTTTATTTTCTTTTGGTACCAGGGGTTGAACTCAGAACCTATGTTTGCCAGGCAGGCACATAAGCCACTGAGCTATCTCCTGGCCCCTCATGTTTTCTTTTCTTTTTTTACAGTCCCTTCAGCCATCCTGTATATATACTTGCATGTTTTTCCCCTACCTTTTTTCCTATATTTTCTCCTTTCTCTACTCTTCATTGTTTAATCCTTAAATTCCATTTCTTTGTGTTTTACTATATCTGTTATATTTTTCAGGTTTTATTTTTTCTTTTGGGTTCTTACACTAGAGAGACCATATGATATTTACATATGTGAGTCTGGTTTATTCCACTTATGAGTATAACCTCTAGTTGCATCCACTTATCTATAAAGTCTTCAAGTTTGTCTTTCTTTATAGCTGAGTAATATATCATCATATAAAAATACCATATGTTTTCATCTATTCCTCAAGTGATGGGCATTTTGGTTGTTTCCAAGATTTGGCTATCACAAATTGTGTTGCTATAAACATGGATGTACATATATCACTATGGTATGATGTTTTCATTTCTTTAGGGAAAATAGCCAGAAGGGGACTAACTGGATTGAATGGGATTTCCAGGCCTAGTTTTTCGAGTTCCTACATCTTTATTTTTTTTATTATTATTTTTTTTTTTTTTTTGAGGAGCCAGGGATTGAACTGGGGCCCTTGCGCTAGCCAGGCAAGTGCTTATTCAACTGAGCTATCTCTCTGGCCCACACCAGGCCTAGTTTTTTGAGGAAAAAAAAATTCCATAGTGCTTGTACCAGTCTATGTTCCCACCAGCGGTGAAGGAGGGTTCCTCCCTGCCCCCCACCACCACTCTGCAGCCTCTCCAGCATTTGTTATTAGTTGATTTCTTTATGATAACTATTCTTTCTGGGATGAGATGGTATCTCAGGTTTTTTAAAACAATTTTCATTTATTTATTTATTTTATGTATTTAGTACAGAGTCTACAGGGTCTCACTACACAGATCGGATTCATAGTGATTTTCCTGTTTTTCAACTTCCCAAGCACTGGGATTATAGGCACGCACCACCACACCCAGTCTCAGTCCCCATCTCAGCATGCCCTGGGGGCGGGGCTGGCATGGAGGGCCAGAGATCAAACCTCGGTCAGTCCCTGTGTCTGCCTAAGCAGGTGCTTTAATCTGCTTAGCTATCTGGCCGGCCCCTCTGTGTTGTTTTAATTTGCATTTCTCAAATGGCCGTATTATGGCCAGTGAAATAGAGCATTTTTTCAGGTACTTATTTGCCTCTTGGAGTAGTTTCTTGAAAATAGCAGTTAATGTGTAGAATTTTCACTTTGACTAATTCCGTATGATGATATCTGTAAACTAAGCAACTATATAGAGCACAGCAGTGTGTAATACAAAAACCATGCTGGAATACCTGTCATCGTGGTTTTCTAAATGTGTACAATTCCTAATGTCATATCAATTAAAAAGGTAATAAAAGAAAAAAAGAGACACAAGAACAAAAATTTCAGATTTATTAAAAGCAAGCAGTAATATTCAGTCATATATCCAATCTTTCATAGCTATATTTGTTAATCTAAGTAACAGATTTGACAACAAAAATAGATAATATATCAACCACAGTTAATCAAAAAGACTTGTGTTTGAAAGCTGAGCACGGTGGCACACACCTGTAATCCCAACAGTTGGGAGGCTGAGGCAGGGGGATTGCTAAAAGTTTGAGGCCAGCCAGGGCTGCAAATTGAGTTCAAAGTCAGCCTGCACTGCACAGTGAGACCCAGTCTCAAACAAAAACAAAGAAAAATAAAATAAACTGAAGAGTCAGATACTATAAAATCTATTGAAACCAGTTATGTTTTTTCCTATTATTTAAAAATAAAAAAAATCTATACCATATGCTCTAAGACAAGGAAGCTAGGATTTATAAGGGGATCTAGTACTTGTTGTTTTAATATGCACATTTCTAAGGTTCAAACAATGAGCCACTGCTCATCCTACTCTTATGTGAGTCCAGGTTGGATGCCTTGCTTTTGTTAGACAATATTGTTGACTCGATGCCACTGAACATCAATGAATGTACACCTGACATAACTGCATAATTATGGTCATATTGTATACCACATATTTGCCAGAAATATGTTTGCATAGTGTTCTGTCAAACTCGTATTAATACATCACTGATATGAAAAATTATCTAATAAGGATTTCCCCAACACATGCTGTCCACTTATTTCTCTATATCACTAATTTTTTAAAAACATTTCTCAATGGCAGAGACTTCTTGCTTCAGTGTGAGGGGGGTTTTTTTGTTTGTTTTGTTTTTTGTTTTTGTGGTACTGGGGATTGAACTCAGAATCTGCACTTTCCAGGCAAGCGCTTATTCTACTGAGCTATCTCCCTGGCCCCAAGACCTCTTTCTTTAAAATAAATTCTATTAAGAATTCTATTTAAATAAATAAAGCCAGACTATACTAGTTGAAGGGGAGTAGAGGCACATGGCTGCTCACCCACTCCCCACGGGAAGTCAGAGCTCAGGGATGACTGACTTGGCACCCCTTGAGTGCTTCAGGAAGTGACTTGACTAGATTGCTTGAGACAGTCTGGATTTTACTACTGGACTAAGCTAAGCCATAAGAGAGAGACACATTTCAACACTGATTTATAGCTCTTACAGAATTTTTTTTATACAGGGTCTCACTATGCAGTTCAGACTTGGACTTGTAGTGATCCTCCTGTCTTAACCTCTCCAGCACTAGGATTACAGGCATGTAATCCCAGTATTGAGGCTGGTACAGCACAACCAGAGTTCCAGGGATCGACCTCGGGGACTTGCACTTGTCAGGAGGGCACTTAGACTGCCAAGCAATCTCCCCAGCCCAGAATTAATATATTGCAAGTGTTGAATCAAATTTATCCAAGTTGCATTAGAGTCTCTTATTTTAAACTTAAGAAGTAATCTAAGAGCTTGTACCACCTAGAATCAGGTTTAGAATGGCAGCCAAAAATGGACCCTCAGCATTAGACTGCCCAGATTTGAAATCCTAACTTAATTTATTGATGATGTCCTTATGCAATTTACTTAGCCTCTTTGTTCTTTGTTTCTCATCTATAAAAACAAAAAAAAAAGGACAATGGTACTACCTACTTCAGAGGATGCTGAGTGAAGTAAATGAATTCAAAAGTATAAAGTAGTGAGAAGAATGTTATTCACGATTTATAAGGAGCCATAGAACATTCTTTTCTTTAGCTAGACCTCAGTAGTAAGAAAATTCATCTTGTCTCTGAAAACTGTATTATTTTATTATAAAAATATTGAGGCTACTCCTACATACAGATGTTTCTAATTCTCCTTCCAGTAGCCAGGGGAAGCGCAATACACGAATCCTTCCACTGAAGCTACAGAAGGTCTGAGAATGTTCTTTGTCACACAGTTCTCTAGGTAGTGACTCACAATAAATCAAAGCTGCTGAATCAGTGAAAGTTACTACTTTCCTTGAGCCAGAAAGACGTGAAACACTAAGTGAACCTGCATTATACATGGGAAAAACAGCAAGACCAAAAAAATGAATCCAGAGAAATACTGAGCATATTTATGTAACAGCAAAAATAGGGAGTATAGGTTTTTATTTATAAATCCCTAACACTGACTTATTGTGTAGCAGGTACTATTACTAAAGAAGTGTCATTGAATTTCAGGATAGACAAATTTAATCTGGACACACACACACACACACACACACATACACAGACACAAAAAGAAAATAGCTCTACCTGAGAGGTAGGTGGGGATGGCCAGGCAGGAGAAGTAGAAACCTTCTGGGAAAATTGTGTGTCCTAAATTACATTACGAATAATTACTAATATAGGTGTTCATTGTCCCTAAACAATAAGTATCACTTGTGAATGACTTCAAGCTAATGAAGAGTCATCTTTTCTGTCAAGTTACATGTGAATTGTGTACTCAATCCCAAATTGGAATAGTCCATCATTATTTAAAAGCAAAAAAGCCCCAAAGAAACAAACAAACAAAAAAAACCCACACAGAATCTAGGGCTATGACTCAGTGGTTCCAAGCCCTTGCTTACCCTGCATAAGAGCCTAGGTCAATCTCCAGCAGTGCTAAATTTTTGAGCACACACACATACACACACACACACACACACACACACACACACTACACACTTTCTTCTGTGATCAATGTTATAATTGTTAGTTACCTATATATGAAATAAACATCAACTATGTTTATCCCATAATTTTATTGAAAAAAAATAGCAATGAGACAGTTTCAAACCAAATTGGTAGGACAGTTTCAATAATTAACACACTGCATACATTCTTCCTAGTGGTTAGCTGCTGTACAAGATGCACACGATACCCTATTTACAAATACTATTACAACAAATCCCTCTATTCATTAAGAGAATGTAACTATATATCTATCCTAACCATTTTGAATACATAGACAAAATGGAAATTCATCTGTATCCCCTTTTTCTGTTTAGTTCCATTATTTGAATATTATGGGTGTGTTAACTCAGCAAAATATTCTAAAAGAGTCCAGTAGTCCATAACAGTATTGGGTCTTCTGCTTCACTGGCAATGTCAGAAATTGTTGAACTGAGTCCCCTATAGCTCAACATAACAGCATGGCTTTACTTCTCATATTTTGTTTTTATACTTTTCTGCTGGATGGTTAAGACCAACATAAAGCAGGACCTATGCAAAAAGAGTTGTAGCTTTTCGGTCTAATAAGGTCAGTGAAATTGCCTCAGGATTTATCCTGAGATCCTGTACCTCAGACTGTAGATCCTTTGTCAATGTCAGTCATGTGGATGAGTCACAGCACTACTTGGCCAATGTGCTCCCTGTAAAGGACTGAAAACATGTTTTCTCTCCATGTGACTCCCACTCTACATTATCGATCACTTTCCTCTTTGGCCCCATAAACTCCTTGATCAGAAAATTTGGGACACTACCGAGTTACATGATGTTAAAGTATAAGTTCTCATATGTCCTGAGTCTTAATTGACCTGGGAAGGCTGGGGCCAAAATGTTGGCTTTCCTTGAGGCCCTCCTTTTTCTCTAATTTTGGTCTGCAAACTTAGGTTGTTAACCCTCCAGAAGACAAGCTTATTGTTATTACCATACAAGCTAGGCTGTTAAGCTTAACCTCACTATCTGTCTGAATATCAAACATCTTAGGCAGAACATGGAACAGGTATTTTTCATCAAGTACTGATATATTGAACTTTAAGTCCCTACAGAATATGATGAGAAAAACATTTAAAAATTAGAATATATTTTAAAAATAGGCATAAAGAATTACATAATTCTTATGTTTACACATGTGCAGAATCTAACCATATACAACCTTGAAGCAGGTCAGACCCACAACATTCCTTTTCCTGTCTCTTGCCTTCATTCACCACCCCTTTTTTTTGAACAATCATCTACCCGAGAGACAGCACAGCAGCAACTGGCATGCCATGACAAGCAGCGGATATTCAGAAGATGAGAATGACAGGCACTCGAAGCATGAACCTACTGTTACAAATTGCCATCTTCAGTGCAGTTGCTTAATTCACAGGTGTCAGCAAATATAGTTAGTCAGGGTGAGAATCTTTCCAATTAACTGCAAGATTCAAAAATCTTTTGCAGATTCTCAGGATCATTGCCTTGCCCATCTTCTACATACAACTATGGCTTGTTACTGTCATGATTCCTAGCTCTTCTCTTTTCCCTCTCTTAATTAGTTAGTCCTCGAGTTCTTGCTTTCCTTTTACTTGTATTATACCTTTCTATTTGTATTTCTTCCTTTGCATTCTTATACTAGGGAAACTATATGATATTTACACATGTGTGTCTGGTTTATTTCACTTATGAGTATAT
>NW_004524685.1:5453998-5464528 GCF_000260255.1 Octodon degus | reverse complement strand
GGTTGAGGTTCCTTGGCGTTCTGTATGGTTTGGTTACCTGAAAGTCTGATTGTTTCTCCATATTTGGGAAGTTTTCTGCGATTGCTTCTGCCCATATTTCTTTTAATGTCATTTGTATTGACTCCTTCTTTCTCACTGATGTCTATTAGTCTCACATTGTTTATCTTTGCATCATCTTGCAGGTGATGGATTATTTTTTTTCCTGTATCCTAGTTGTTTTTAAGAGATCCTTTCTCACTTTCACTTAAACAGTTTTTCAAGCTTGTAGTTGAGATTTTAAATTCCTCTATATCTCTTTGACTCTGCTTCGTGCAATCTGTTTCATTCCTGTGTTGCTCATTCAAGCAATCTGTCATTTTTCTAATCGCCTCTATTTTTTTTAATCAATGTCTTCTTTAGAAGCAGTTATTAATTCTTTTCCTGTAGTGTTTTTTTCAGATTGGGTTTCCTCCCTATGTTTCTGTAGTTGATTTTTTACTTCAGATGCTATGAGTTCCGAGAATTCTTTTCTTATTTCAGAAAATTCTGCTCTGAGTTCCTCTATAACTTTCTGCTGTTGCTTATTTACTATTGATGCTATTAATTCACACATTTGAGCTGAGCTAGTAGAAAAGAATTATGCTCTGAGTTCCTCTATGACTTTCTGCTGTTGCTTATTTATTATCGACGCTATTAATTCATACATTTGAGCTGAGCTAGTGTCCTCTGCACTTGTTCTGGGTGGGCATTGGGTTTCCTCCATATTTTTCTGCATTTGATTCTTTAATGGAGATGTTATTAATTCAGGGATTTCTTTTTTCATTTCCAATCTGAGTTCCTCTATACCTTTCTGCAGCTGTTTCTTTACTTCAGAAGCCGTTGATTCATTGATTTCAGCTTTGTGATTCCCAATTTCTTGTGTGTTAATGTCTTCTGCACTTGTTATGGGTGGGCTTGGTTTCAGAGACTGCATTTTGTTCCTTCTCATTGGCATTTTGTGTAGCACTGTCTTCTGACCTTTGTTGTAGAGCTTTGGTGCAGTTAAAACCTTAGCACCTGAAGTTCAGGTGCCAATCTACAAAGTTTAGATCTATCCAACTATGCCTGGCTTGAGTCTGGGTGCTGTGCTCAGTTCCTTCCTGCTGCTGTCCTTGGGAGTGAACCTGTTGTGCCCCTCTGGCAAGATGTTCTGCTCGTGGATTAGCTGGGTAGTTCTCTCCCCTACTCTCTATACAGGGATTGCAGTGTTTCACCTCAGGCCTGTATGCCAGGTCTGAGCTGAGTCTGGAGGGTACAAGGTGGAGTAGGTGGGAGAGGCAGCTCTCCCACACACTCACCGGGCTTGGGCTAGGACTGGGTCTGGAGGTCCCTAGAACATGGCAGAAATTCTCACACGGCGGGTGGGGTACGGGGGTGCTGCAGCATGTTGGGGGCCCCCCAGGGGGTGAAAGAGGGTCTCACCCATGCTGCACCTGGGCTGGGACCGGCAGGTCCCACTGGTGCAGGGTAGCTAGAAGCTCTCCCACACACTCACCAGACCTGGGCTAGAACTGGATCTTGGGGTTCCTAGAACGTGGCAGAAATTCTCATGTGGCGGGCAGGTTGGGGACGTGCTGCAGAATGGTGGGGGTGCCCCCTCAACTGCTTTTTGTAAGTTTTGGGGAAATTTTTGGCATAAGTTTGTCAAATCAATTACTTACATTTCTTATCTCTTTATTTTATCCTTGCGAGAATTTGGGAAAATTAACTTCTAAAAGTCACATATCCCTCATTTGTAAGAGGAGAAAGATAATGGTAGTTTACAATACATATCCTTATTTTGAATATGAAAGGAGATATCTCATGTTATGTATATCACAAGGACAGGTAGATACATAGCACAATAAACATGTTTCTTTTTCCTGGGGTGCTAGGACTGAATTCAAGATTTTTGTACAGCACTGCATCTTCAGTCCTTTTTATTATTTTTTCAATTTTGAGACAGAGTCTCACAAAGTTACTAAATTATTTAGATTGGGGGCTGGGGAGATGGCTCAATGGAATAAGCGCTTCCCTGGCAAGCACAAGGGCCTGAGTTCAATCCCCAGTTCCACCAAAATAAATAAATTAATAAATAACCCAGATTGGGCTTGAATTTGTGATCCTGCCTCCACCTATGAGAAAGTTTCCACTTTAAAAAAAAAAAAGCATATGTAAAACATAAACTATTCGAAGAATATGTAGTGCTTTAATTTACTTAGCTAGAACAATATTATCTCCTCACTTGTTAATCCAAGTACAATCTATGAACAGGATTTTTTTTTCTCCCAGAATTGTGAGAAATACTGTAGAAAATCTGGAGCTGGGGAGATGGTTTAGTGGATTTTTTAAAAAAATTTTATTTTATTTTATTTATTTTTTGGCTCAATGGAATAAGCGCTTCCCTGGCAAGTGCAAGGGCCTGAGTTCAATCCCCAGTTCCACCAGAAAAAAAAATAAACAACAACAAAAAAAAAAAACTGTAGAAATCAAAGAACAAGGAGCCAACCAGAGTGCTCAGCAGAGTAAAGCGCCTGCTTAGCCAGAGCGCAGGAGCCAGGGTTGGATACTCTGCACCACAAGCCTGCACCGGCCCCACTCCCAGGGCACACTGAGATGATGATTGAGACTGAGTGTGGTGGTAGTGAGATCTTGTAGACCCTGTACTAAACACATTATAAGAAAATCAAAGAACAATACATTCACCACAGAGATTGTGTGAGAATACGGCAACTTAGACCAAGGAGGGAAATGCAGAACTGAACTTCTTCTCAGCTTAATGTCTGTGCTTGCTGAGAAAAGGCACCCTGTTGCCCTGGGCTTTGTGTGAAACACTCAGAAATGTCACCGTTACCTTTCATACCTGTTGTTTGCACCTATCAAGTAGGTGGGCGCATGGCTAGAGTTCCTGAAACAGTCAAGTGCAGAGGGATTGAGAGGGGGGCATGAAGACATTAACCAGCATGCTCTGGGCCCAAGGGAGCAGCAAAGACTCTAATCTAACGGGTGACAGAATGGGGCACAAGGGCACCGCCATCTGCGGGGGGAGCATGTGGTATTATCTCCGGCTACTTGCAGTATCCAAATTTCTCACATTCCTTATTATCTCCCGTGTCTTTGGGCATCATTTTAGCCAACAGTCATTCCCATATAGTCTTACAATCAGCTGAAATGAAGGAGCTGCAGGTTACCTGTTCAGTCGGGGACAGCTCTGGCAGTGACTGTGCCCACAGTGCTCTACGGTCCTTTACACTTGATCTATTTTCTACCTGGGCCATGTGGGCCCTGGGCCATGTGGACCTGGTCTATTCTATTTTGGCAGTGAAGACACATTAGGAATTTCTTCACAGTCACTTCACATCTAGGCAAGAAGTATCTCACCCCAATATCTGTGGCAATTCAGATATTTTTCCAATGCCTTTCTGAGTGATGAGTTCCTCCCTCTCTACCATTTCACCAAAAGGCATTGAAGATTTCAAGGAAGATAACTCAGTAGCCAGCTTTAGAAAAACAAAAAAAAAGTCTTTGTTAGGGCTGAGTCTGAAGACATTTGAAATAGAGAGCAGACAACATGACACTATGTCAGCTCTAAAACTCACGCAGCATTCCTTCCTGCGTATTCTTTGGTATTATGCTCCTCTTACCAAACTTGCTTTTTCAAGACATAACTGTATTAAGAAGGACAGTTTAGATCTAGCCCACACAAAAGTCTGGGCACTACCAACTGTAATTGGTTGTGACACACACCTGTAATCCTGATATAGGAGAATGAAACTCCCCACCTGAGAGGTACCTGGGATGAGTTTGTGTTCTCTAAAACTGAAGAATGAACTTTTGGAACAAACAGAGGCTAAGAGCAGAATATATTCACTGGGGGAAAAAAAGCTTCTGTCCAAGAGAGGAACAGAAGTGCGGCCTGAGCTGGTTGCCCAGGAAGCTATCTCTTCTAGGTATTTTTATAGAGCAAAACCATGCCAGTGTAAGATGGAGAAAATGGGAACTTGCATAGGTGGGCAGGAGGTGGGACAAAACTATGGTCAACCAATGAGATTACAAGCATTGTTGCTCAGGTAAAATTGATTAAATCCAGGACCAAATGAGGAAGTGGGTCACAAAGCAAGCTGGCATGAATATAGAACAGGATTTTATCCAGTAGCCAGCTGGTAGCAGTTGGATTAGCGACTTCCTGAATTGTTCAAAGTGATGATCAATCCCAGATGCTTATCTTTAGGGAGATAAGTATTCATTCAATCATTGGTCTTTAGGTCTGGCCCATAACAGGAGCATCCATCCCTCTTACAGTTGTAAGGTATCTTGTCTTCCATGCTATCTCTTTTGAGGGCCTGGTCCTGTCTACTGTGTACAATATTTCTATCTAATTCAGCTGCCTACAACAATCTCAGCACTGGGGAAGCTGAGGCAGGAGGATCCACCATGATTTTGAAGCCAGCCTGAGCCACATAGTGAGTTCAAAGCTAGTCTGAATTGCATAAGAGACCACGCAAAAAAAAAAAGAAAGAAAGAAAGAAAGAAAGAAAGAAAGAAAGAAAGAAAGAAAGAAAATTCAAAGAAGAAGAAGAAAAAAGAAAGCTTGAGGCAATATCTAACACACTAAAAATGCAACTGCTCTGTAATCATCATCCTGTCTCTGGAAGCTTCAGAGATGCTAAATAGTACTATTAAATATACATAAAATGAGAATGGCTTTTCCAGTTAGTAGATATGAGAACATTAGAATTTAACACATAAAAATAACTTTATCATCTTGCTTATGAGGTAATTGCTTCCATTCTTCCAGATGGTTATTACACAGAGAATTGGATTCAGAAAGATTAACTTCTAGCCCATATATATTTTACCACATTCTCAAATGGCAGTACAGATTAAGAATCCCTAATCCAGAAATCCCAAATCCAAAGTACTTTAAAACTTTCTGAGTACTGGCAAGATAGCATGAAAGTTCCATAGCTGGCCTGATGTGATGGATCACAGCCAAAACACAGATGCACTAAAACCAATGCATGAACTAATCTTCAGGATATATATTTGAAGTGCACATGAAACACAAACGAGTTTCATGTTCAAATTCAGATCCTATCTCATTATGTACATGCAAATATTCTAAAACTGGAAAAAAAAATCCATCCTTGGTCTGAAGCATTTCAGATAAGGGAACTTTAAACTACGCCCCCCCATCATGGCACAAAAGATGGTTTTAAGTTTGTTTCCTTCATTTCTTTTAATCTGACAGACTCTGCTACTGATTCCTTGACTTAAAAATTCAACATCTCTCTCTTTTTCTTTAGTCCTGATAATTATAGTTATCTTGAAATCTATTTGCAAGCCTTCAAAATATGTACAATGAAAAAATCATTATAAAACATAGAGAACTGAACAGAATTCACATCAGCTCTTAATGTGAGATCAAGCTCAGCCTGATGGAGTTCAATGTAAATTATCCAAGCTAAAATTCCATATTCAATTTGAATCAGTTACAATTTTTACTATTGTTCTTTTCTTTCCTTTTTTCTAGCTATTAGTCTGATCTTGCATCAGAGAAATGTGCTGACCAAGTGGATTGTACACAACTGTAACACATAAACAAACACTGTGTCTCTACAATTAGATTACTTTCATTTAACATTCTCAGAATGACTATTGGAGATTAAGTATCATATTATATCTGTTCAAATAAAGAAGAAAAAAATACTCCTTTCATAATTCAGATAGCTCCAAACTCTCACTGGTTAATCAGATAATTCCCAAACCGGGAAAAATCCATCCTGTGACTTTCCTGACTTTTCTAGGGGGAATTGAACTGTTATAGGCCAGGCTCCCTTTATTTTCTTTATAAGCATGAAAGTATTGCCTAAACAGAATGGTTATGCTCAATAAGTAGAATGGACAAGAGCGATATCTTTACATATGTTTTTTAAAAATTCCTTTGAGGTTTCTTAGAGCCAGGCGTGGTGGCACACACCTGTAATCCCAGCATTTGCAGAGGCTATGGCAGGACGATTACTGTGAGTGCCAGGCCAGCCTGAAATGAATAGTGACATGCTGTCTCAAAAAGACAAGAAAGAAAGGAAGAAAGTTTCTTAAAATGTCATATTAATCTGTAATGGAAGCACAAATATTTAGGGAGGATGCCGAGGAAAGGGAACAGAACCAGGGAAGATAATATAATGTGGGAACTAGAATCAATTCTTGAGAGTATACACAAATATAAATACTTATAAGATTTTTTAAAAGCAAAGCAGGACACACACTTTTAAGGCTCAAATGTAGACTTTCACGTTATACATGCTATTCTTCACTCTTAGGCAAATTTGGTACAGAAGACAGAGGATTTCTTTTTGTATCTTTTTCATATTTATTTTTGTCTTAGCCTTATCAATCACAATTCCACACCTTTCTTTAAAAATTTTGTTAAGCTTCTCCACAGCAATGACCCTGTCTGCAACATGTGGCATTAACTTGCTCTCTTCTCTTCCCAGAATTTTATATTTGCATTAGTGCCTAGTTTCAAAAGGCTAGATTTCTTGGGGCAACATTTTTTAAAACCTCTCCAACTTCTATGGCAAGACATTAAGGCTAGTCATCTGAAGTTAACACAAGAAATTTATTTTTTAAAAAAACTGCCATCCAGATAATAAAAAGGGATTGGAATATTTGGCTAAAAGTTTCATAAATTACAAATAACTCATTTTAGGGGGCCAGGGAGATGGCTCAGTAGGATAAGCGCTTCCCTGGCAAGCACAAGGGTCTGAGTTCAATCCCCGGTTCCATGAAGAAAAAAAAACCTCACTTTTTCCCCTTAAATTCTGTGTTTAGGATTTCTTCTTCTCCAAGGTTTCATACCATCCAATAAACAGGTGAAGATCTTGTTGCATTTTTCTCCTACATGTAGTATTAAGTCTGTGAAAGTGGACTTTGTGGTTATATGTCACATCATGCAATTGGAATGCTTTTAAGTAAAGCTCCATATTCAGTACAGTGGAAACCAGGTGAGATTTCCCTTCAGCATCTATTTGAGTAACAGCTACCATAAAAAGCAAATCCAACTCATCTTCCCAATCCACAGTTTTGAAAGCCTCTTCTGGACAATCATCAAGAAGGTTAAAATTTTTCTTACCATCTGTCCAGAAGCTATAAAAATATTAATTTTGCTTTGTTGTTGTTGTTGTTGTTCTATCAACCAAAACTACAAAATCTTCAGAGCTCTGATGTGGAGAACTATCATTCTCTATTTCATTTAGCTTTAACTTTTTTATTTGATTTGGACCAGCATGCATTATTTCATTAGGACAAGAAAGAGCTCCAGTCAGATTCTAAATAAGAATAGTCTATCCTTGCACTACAGGGAAGTATCCTTCAAGGCACAAATATGGAAAACTTCTTCCCTCTCTGTTTTTCAGTACCAGGGATTGAACTCAGGGATGATGATGTAGTGCCAATGATGGTCTCCAGTCTAAGAAGCCTTTCTTGGGAATGAAACTCAAAAAGCAGTGATGGCCAGTCTGTGATTTTAATATTACATGCGATGCCAAAGGAAGTCTCTCCTCCATTTCCAGTAATCTTCCCACTCTGCATCTACACCCTAAGTCAAGCTTCTGCTGCATGAACTGTTCAATGATGGGTTGGAAGCTATAGAACCTGACTAGTCCTGAGTTGTCATAGTCCATGAGGCAACATGGCATCAGTAACGTTCCTGAAAATCCTTTTGTTGATCTTAGAAACCCTACAAGTGGAACACTGCAAGGCACAACAACAGTATCTACTTAAGGCCTGCCTGCCTGCCACAGCATTGCAAAACACTGCTCTGAGCTGACTTGATTGTCATGACTTCTTGGGGAGTATCTCAGCTCAGATACATGAGTTTGCAATAAGAAGTGACAGTATTTTTTCAAAGATTTTTATGCCACCCATGATATACAAACTAGCCGCTTATGAGTGGTCAGTGCTATAAATTAGGATTTATAATCTGATGGACTGGAAACTACATCCCCCATTAGACATTCCCATAGTAAAATATCCTCTGTTTTTTCTTACTTCAGACATCTTGGAGTCTCATGAGATTTTCTTGGTTCTGATGCAACACTGCTGACACAATTGATGACTGCCAGAAAATACTCCTCCTCTCTCACACACCATAGGTGACTAGGAATGAGTTGTTCAAACATCTTTAAATGTAATGCCCTCCTGGCACAGCAGTGCCTGCAGATGCCCAGATTTTTTTCTGTGCATCACACTTGTATCACACAGAGAGAACCCCAGGTACTATTGTATTCTTGACCCTTTAACATATTAACTATTGGCAGTAAATATTATGAACCTCATAATAATTCTTTTAGGAAGGCACAATTATTCCTACTTATAGGAAGGAAAACTGGGGCAGAGAGAATTTAAGAAATTGCTCATGATCACACCGTTAGCAAAGGTAATCCAAGAAATTCAGTGTGGAGACCAACTTTTAACTATCTTTCTTTAAAAAAAAGGAAAAGAAAATGTCAGAACCATACTTGCAAAGTATTAATCTTATAGCAGGAAGAATGATAAAGTAGGATAGGTGAACTGTAATAATTACTATCATGTGTTGAACATTTATTACCGGGGAGTCTAGGAAGTGTTTTACATACATTGTTTAACTTAATCCTTACAATTCTTTGGGCTCCAGTACAATTATCCCCATTTTTTTTTTTTACAGATAAGGTAACTAAGAGTCAGAGGCATTAATTAATGACACATCGACAAGTAACAGAGAAAGGGGAGGACTCAGACATGATCCAGGCTTGATGGGAGTAACTTATGAAACAGTAGCACTGTTCAAAGAAACAGAAGTTTAGAGAAGCCCACACTCCAAGAAAATCAGTTCATTCTTAAGCAGATAAATAATGCATGGAAGAGAGTGGTACCATTTTCCATTAGTTTGTGTTCTTTTTCCTTTCAGTTTCCTCCCCAAACCTACATGGATATGGACTGACATTGCTGGTTCTTTCTTACTTCAACAGCTTTTTCTGGCCTCCTACTATTTGAATTGTCAGCATGATTTTAAGAAGTGAAATCAAGAGGAAAAATTTAAGAAAGATATTAGCTTCATAAAGAAGGGTCTTTTCTTCCAGTCATTTCTGGTCTATGTCTAAGCCTAGAGCAATGAACACGTGTCTCTGCATGACAATCACTAACATTTTGACATAAGCTATACCAGGCCAGGCCTTCTAACAGAGAAAAACCGCTCTACCTTCTCATGGAACTTTGCTTCCTCATACCCATCAACCAAAGGTAGTAAGAAAAAATTTTCTAAGAAAAACAATTACATGATAGATGGTAAAAATGTTAGATTTCTGCCATTAACTCGTTGTACGATCTAGGGAAGCAATCAGAGCATTCTGTGCTCACTTAGTTGTCTCCCTATGAGATAAGTGGGCTGGCTAGATTCAGCATCACTCAGGTGTGGCTGATGTTTATTGAACTGATGCTGAAGTCCTGTCTGACTCTGTTCCATTATCCAATAGGCAAGAAAGGAGGAACAAAGTTTTGAGCCTAAATAAACCACGAGGGCTGAAAACAGTGGTATAGTTCATTGCATGCAATTCCATTATTTTATAAACAAAGAAAGTGAGGTGCAAAGTCTTGATTCATAAGGAATAAAAGGCTGGTTAAGCAACCAAGTGCAATCTAGATCTCAGTCCTGATTCTCAGTCTCATGCTTTTCCTACTGCACTACAGTGACCTTTCCAATTGGTCATTTTGGAAATGTTTACCTTGAATGAACTCAGAGTGAGTAACAAGAAGAAAAAAAAAAAAAAAAACCAATGCAATGCCTACCTGACCCAAGAGAGATTTATATGTTGAATTTGAGTTCTTATAAAATGAAATCCCATAACACTTCAACTGCAACATAAAAGTATTAGCCTGAGTTACATGCTTTTTATAGTACAGTATATAATGGCTAAATCCTGAGATGAAACTTCTGGTCTTACTGCCACAGACACAGCATAACCTTCCAAAAGTCACTCTGAAGCCGAGTCTCCTGAGACTACACAGGAAGGTGGTGGCGCCACCCTGCCTGAATGCGCCCTCTGCCAGCTCTGTATGTGGCACCCCCTTGTGTTTGCCACTGGAGGAGCAAAACATGAAAAAGAGGTTCTGAGCTAGGTAGACAGGAGAGAAGGCAGGTAACAGAGGGTAACAGCCAAATCCCCAACCAGCATCTTAGATCCTCATCTCTCATTTCCCATCACCTCACTGCTGGCCTGAAATGGATCCCAAAATAGAGGAACAATGAATACAAAATTAAAAAAACAAACCCTCTTGTGAGTCTGTTTGGCACTACCAAGGACCTCCAGGAAGACGTGCACTATGCCTACCCCAAAGGCTGGCTCTGTTCAAATCCTCCAGGTTGAGTGGTGGAGTTCAGTACAACCATCAACCATCTGGCTGGTACCTTGGAGTTCCATAGAAGAAGTACCAATCAACACAGGAAATAAAAACAGCAAATAGACTAATTCATTAGGCTTTCTTTCTTTCTTT
>NW_004524685.1:5452736-5453898 GCF_000260255.1 Octodon degus | reverse complement strand
TTTCCAGTAGAGGAATAGCTGGTTTAAATGGGATTTCCAGTCCAACTTTTCTAAGGAGTCTCCACACTGATTTCCATAACAGTTGCACCAGTCTACCTTCACCCCAGCAGTGGAGAAGGGTTCCCTTTTCCCCATATCCTCTCCAACATTTGTAGTTGCTTGATTTCTTTATGATAGCCATCCTTTCAAGGGTGAGATGAGATCTTAAAGTTTTAATTTGCGTTTCACGGATGGCTAGTGATGTGGAACATTTTTTCATGTGTTTATTCACTTCTTTAATTTCATCCTCTGAGAAGTGTGTGTTCATCTCAGATGCCCATTTCTGGACTGGGTCTTTAAATTTTGGGGCCCTACTGGATTTTTAGTTCTTTATAAATTCTAGAGAGCAGACCTTTGTCTGAGTACTTAATTGTCATGATTTTTTCCAAATTTGTGGGTTTTCTTCTCACTTTGTTGGTAATTTCTTTTGATGTGAAAAAACTTCTCAGTAAGAGCAGGTCCCAGTTGTTAATTCTTTCAACAGTTTCCTGTGCGATTTCATTTTTCTTCATGAACTCTTTGTCTACCCCTATGTCTTCAAGAGTTCCTCCTACTTTCTCTTCTAGCACATTTAGTGCTTCTGTTTTAATGTTTAGATCTTTAATCCATTTTGACTTTAGCTTACTGCATGATGATTTTAGTTTTTGGCATGTAGAGAGCCAGTTTTTCCAGAACCATTTGGTAAAGAGGCCATCTTTCTTCCAGTGAGTATGTTTGGTCCCTTTGTCAAAGATAAGGCGGCCGAGTGTGTTCGTAGGGGCTTCAGTGTCATCTAATCTATTCCACTGATCCTCAGGTCTATTTTATTGCCAGTACCATGCTGATTTTATCACAGTAGCCTTGTAGTATAATTTCAGATCAGGAATTGTAATGCCTCCTGCCTTGTTTTTATTGCCCATGATTGCCCTTGCTGTTCTAGGTCTTTTGTGGTTCCAAAAAATTTTAGGAATGATCTCATTAGGTCTGTGAAGTATGTTGGTGGTATTTTGATAGGGATTGCATTAAATCTGTACAACAATTTTGGGAGTATGGCCATCTTCACAATGTTCATTCTTCCTATCCAGGAGCATGGAATATCTTTCCATTTTCTGAAATCCTCTACAATCTCTTTTTTCAGAGTACT
>NW_004524685.1:5417955-5451396 GCF_000260255.1 Octodon degus | reverse complement strand
TGAAAAGGTTGTATTGATTTTTTTTTTTTTTTTTTTGAGGAACCAGGATTGAACTCAGGACCTTGCCCTTTCCAGGGAAGCACTTATTCCACAGAGCCATCCCCCCAGCCCCCTAATTCATTAGTCTTATTGATGACTCATTTTACTTTCTAAATATGAGCGAAAATGAAAATGGTGAAATGAGCCACGGGCCTCCTTTGAGGCAAACACAATCTGCAACATAAAGTCATGCCCAGGCTGAACATTTCTTTATGTTCAGCACTGTCTTTTATAACACATGGATGCTGCAGGTTCTCCTAGGGCCTTTTCTGAATAATGATGGACTTTGTTATATTCATAAATTTCACATCCAATGTACATAATATATCTCTTACTCCAACAAAAAATTGATTTAAAAATAAATCACACTCGCATTCATCCAGGCAATCAGCAAATAATGACTGTCACTCCTCTACCAGGCACTGTTTTAAGTGCTTGAGGTGTAGCAGTGAACAAAATAGACAAAAAATCCTCTGCTGTTTGAGTATTTCTAGTTTAAATCTCTCCCATCTTATTTTTTAACTGTTCAATTTAACAAATGTTTGAATGAAAGATAAATATTAATTAGTGTAATCAATGGACTCAGACAAATTATACAGATGGGCTGCAGGCCAAATAAAACCTAAGACAAAATGTTCACACATTATTAATTAATCTTGGAATTTTGCCTCCATTCCTTTCAAGTCCTGCTTTTTTTTTTTTTGGCCAGCCTGTTACAAAATGAAGATAATTATTAGGAAGTATTCCTCTTGAGGCACAAAATATAAAATAACCTAAGACAAAGAGCCTCTTCCAAAGAAAAGAGGAGAGTCTACCCAAGGATCACTCATCCAATCAAATTCTACCATTAGAGACCTCATGTTTGTATTCTAAGCACCAAATTCTTACAAGCCAAAGTGGTGTCTCAAAAATTAGCTCTGAAATAATAAATTACCCAGCTGAAAACTTACATCAAGGAGCTTCAGAGACAGCCCTCTGGAGCCTGGTCTTGAGGGCTGCATGCTGGGTTAAGAACATCTGAACCCAGCTGAGTGCTGTTGACTTCTAGTGTGACAATTTCATCTTCATGTGTCCTGGGTGGTGTGACCAGGGTGGTTCAGGCAAACCCAGGTGTTGCATAATGCAGTCAGTACAGAGCATGTCTTTTGCCTCTGGGAAGTAAAGTTATGAGGATAAAAGCCTATGACAGAAATCAACTACAGCATCAAGAAACAGTACCAAGTACAGAAACATAAACATCAAAGCCCAGGTAATTATGAAAGCAGGTCTCTGAAGAAAAACATACCATGTTTGAGTAAAGCTAGTTTTTATTCTTCTCTTCTAAGGCAGTTGGATAAAAGAAGAAAAAGATTTATTATGTCAGGAAGGAAGAGGGAAGGAGAGAGTGGCAAGGAGGGAAGGAAAAAAGGAAAGAAGCAAGGAAGGAAGGAAATGAGGAAGGGAGAGAGGGTGGGAAGGAGGGAGAAAGAGAGGGAGGAAAGCAGGCAGCCAGCAAGGAACAAGCATTGGCCAATATATCAGATACAACCCTCATTTCAGCTGCAACTCCTCTTGGAAAGCAAACGTGAATAAAAGCAAAGGACTAGGATTTCTTGGCCTTCACTCTTCACCAATTTCCATTTATATTACTATCAGCTACAAGCATCTCTAAAGAAAAGAATTAAAGCCAAGCAAAACTTTTCAAATGTTAACAAGTATATACAGGTAAAATAACATGACAGAAAATAAAACATAACTATAAACCAAAATAGAAAGTAGTTCCAGAATGTCTAGAATACAAATTACCTGCATTCTGAAGACAGTAGTATGAGTTGGGCTTAACTCTTGTTTCCTTTTAGGCAGTCGCATGGAAGAGAGACAATGGTACTACAGAGCAAAGATCGAGTCAGAAGCAACTTTCTGCTTCATTAGAAGGATCCAAGGAAGAAGGACCAATTGCTTTAAGATGCCTATAAAAAAACAATACTAAAATCCACTGTAAAGTTCACCGAAGACCTCTAACTCCACATGCACAGTTAGAACATCCTGTACTATCCTGTATCAGAAATGCTTGGAAAAGAGTTTCAGACAGAGCAGTGGGAGGGTGACGTGCATATGCACGAGAAGAACAGCATGTGTGACATTTTGAAAACCTTTTGTTGACTAATTCTAATCCTATGCTTTGGAATTCTTTCAAAATGTTTTAACAGTGTCTAGTCTTCCTTCATAATCACATTTTCATCCTTCTCTAGAGCCCCTTTTACTGGCTTTTCCTCATCGCAGTGCCTTTTCCTTTTTTTACTTGAGTCTTCTGTATACCACAAAACTCCAAGTTTGTGTGGAAAAGAAAGGGGTGCTATGAGGAAGAAGGGGGATGCAATCAGGATTGGAGGAGGAGTTTGGTTTTATCAGAATGTCCACTTAATGTGAAGCACGTTACTACAGATCGTGGCAGGGATGCAGACCTAGAAGAGAAATGCTTCTCTAAATTCCAGCCAAGAAGCATGTGAAAATACTCACAGTCCTTCACTGTGAGATTAAGAATCTCAAGTACATAGGCCACTTTGCTTGTCAGAGGTGTGTGTGACAAGATTAAATGGCAATGCCTTATTAGTGGCTCCCACACCAACAGTCTTGCGCACAGAGTCCGCATCCTAAACACTCTGATGGAAAGTGCGGCAATTGATAGCTCCATCAGATGATTAGAAAATGCAAGGAAATTATACATTTTCAGACACAACCATAGTTATTGCTAGAATTTCAGTGAATAAAAAGAACCACTATGTACCTTGGGGGGAAAAAATCAAGATACCTAGAAATAAATTTAGACTCATCTATTAGCAAAATTTTTTAAAATATAAAAGTTTTAAATATAATGAATGATAACATGGGTAACATTTTCATTATTGAAGTATGGTGACATTTTGAAGTACTAACTTTTCCTCCTTTGTGTCTTTTTAGTGGTCTTCTATCTTCACCTTGCCTCCCAATTCATGAGAAAAACATTGCATCTATGGCCCAATTCTGGGGCAAGAAGAGGCCCACAAACTCTTTTCATTGCCCTTCCAAGTACATGGGAAAGCACAGGTGTTTTGGTGAAGGGGCTGAGATTCTGTACTGAACATAGAAAATGTGTCTTGGCCAGGGACAAAGTGAAAAAGACTTTTGCAAGCACAGATTCCTCCTGTTGCAGGGTGGTGGCTGAGGAAGAGGAGTTGAGGAAGGTCTGCAGAGTCTAAGAGCAAAGCAAGCCTGAGTCTTTCTATTGCTAGAACATTGGTGCTTCAGGAAGACCCAGAGAGGAGGGGCTGGCTGCTATGTCTAGGTTGGTGGAAGTACAGCCTTCTTGCTAAATTTCCCCTCACTTCCATAGAAATTAAAGTAAACAAATCATCCCCAAAGATGATGCAGAAATTAGAGTTCTTAGCTTAGAAGCAAACTCTATATAATTTGAGCAGAATTTGCTACCTAACACAAACATGGAATTTACTGGTTATAGAGAAGTTAAGGAATCAAAGGTAATCCAGGAATGTCTAGCTTCAGAAAGGGGAGGACTGAGGTAACTTCAATAATCTGAGTAACACGAGGCACAAGGATGCTTTTCCAGGGAGATGACACCAGTTGGATCACGTTCAGGTTTCCCATCTTGAGCAACTCCTCACAAAATTTAAACTCCTGGAGGAGTGGAAGGAGCCTTGCTTGATCTCTTACTCAATCTACCTTCAGGCAAAGGAAGTGAACCAATTTGTTTCAGGAGACTGTAGGTACTGGGGAAGTAATTCCTCCAAAGGAAAATAGGGTGTTATTATAGAAAGAGTAAGACTGTGAGTAAAAGTGAAAATGAGGGAGCAGAGGAGAGAGAAGTGAAGGAAGGAAAGGAGAAAATGGGTGCTGGGCAGGCATTAAAAATAAACCCAGTACAGATGGCCACTTAAGAGATATAAAAGTCTCATGTGCACCAATTACTTTTAAATACATTGCTTATATGTGATAATCAATAGAAAGAAGTCAATTTAACTTGACTGAACACTAAATTTATTGTGCTTGTAACGGTTAGACTTACCCTTCTTTCTGACACATTCTTCTACATTCTGCCTGTTCATCCAGCTTTAACTTCAGTTCCTTTCCTTCCTTCCGTGCACCTACATTCCCATGATACTAAAAGACTTACAGTTTCTTGAACACTGTGTCTAATTTCATATCCATGATCGTACACATGCCTCTGCCTCGGGATCTAGGAGAACTCTGACCCTGGAGAATCACTGCCCACATCAAGCATCTCCTTTTCAGAGATCCCTCATAGGCATCCTTTCCTCCCAAACACCTCTCCCCCATTCTTCCCTTCTTTACCTCAGTTCCCCACTGTATATCTGGCACATGCTTCTATTTTGTATTTATTTTACTGTGCTCAAGTTATTTATTTATGTCAATGTCCCTTACAGATCAATGAGCTTCTGGAGACAAGTGCTGAATAAAGGGTTGTTGAATGAACTAATAAGCTTTCTGATCTGAGACCAGCATTCCCGAGGGCACACTCTGCTTGAATTCCAGGTGGGCAGAGCATTTCCGATGACAACAGTTCTGTACAAAGCGCATGCAGATTATCAGTGGGCAGGGACAAATGGTCAGGTGGGAGATAAAGAATTTATTAGACTGTCCAAATACTCTCACTAGTTCCCATGTCCATAATGATGTACCACTTTTTGCCTACTTTGGTACCAGTAGTACTTCTGCAAAATTTTTATCTATCTTCCTTTCAGTTCTGAAATTGATATAGGGGAATGAAACTCCCAACCTGAAAGGTACCTGAGATGAGTTTGTGCTCTCTAAAACTGAAGAATGAATTTTAGGAACAAACAGAGGTTAACAACAGAATATATTTATTGGTGGAAAGAAAGCTTCTGTCCAAGAGAGGGACAGAAGGGGACCTGAGTGGGCTGTCCTAGGAATCTGCCACTTCCAGAGATTTTTATAGTGCAAAACCATGTGGTGAAGTGGACTGAAGTTGGAAAACATGGGAACTCTCACATGAGGTGGGACAAAACTATGGTCAACCAACAAGTTACAAGCACCGTTGCTCAGGTAAAACTGATTAAATCCAGGACCAAATGGGGAAGTGGGTCATGAAGCAAGCTGGCATGAATATAGAACAGGACTTTATCTGGTAGTCTGTAGCTGTTGGATTAGTGACTCTTCCTGGCTTTCTCAGGGTGATGATCAATCTTGGATGCTTCTCTTTAGGGAGGTAAGTATTTGTTCAGTCTTTGGTCTTTAGGTCTGTCCCAGAGCAGGAGTGTCCATCTCTCTTTTTTTTTTTTCTTTTCAAAGTTTTATTGATAAACATATAGCAATGAGACAGTTTCAAATCAAATCGAAAGTACAGTTTCAACAAATAATACACTGCATATATTCTTCTTAGTGGTTAATTGCTGTACAAGATGCAGACTTGTGATCCTACTTACAAACACCATTAGAACAAATCATTCTATTCATTAAGAGAATGCAACTATATATCTATCCCAACCTCTTTGAATACACAGATACAAAATGGACATTCATAGTTATATCCCAATTTTTTTAAGTTCTGTTGTTGAATATTATAGGTGTGTAAACTCAGCAAAATATTCTAAAAGAGTCCAGTAGCCCATAATAGCATTGGGTCTTCTGTTTAACTGGCAATGTCAGAAATTATTGACCTGAGTCCCCTACAGCTCAACATAACAACATGGCTTTACTTCCTATATTTCGTCTTCATACTTTTCTACTGGATGGTTAAGACCAAGGTAAAGCAGGACCTGTGCAACAAGAGTTGTAGCTTTTTGGTCTGAGAAGGTCAGTGAAATGCCCTCAGGATTTATCCTGAGATCCTGTACCTCAGATTGTAGAACCTTTGTCAGCGGCAGCCCCATCTCTCTTACAGTTGCAAAGTATCTTGTCTTCTGTGCTGTCTCCTTGAGGGCCTAACCCTGTCTGACTGCCTATAAACAAAATGATGGAAAAAAAATATATATATATATATATATATATATTTTCTTTCTTTCTTTCTTTCTTTCTTTCTTTCTTTCTTTCTTTTTAAGACACGGTCTCTCTATGCAGTTCAGCTGGCCTTGAGCTCACTTTGTAGCCTAGGCTGGTGTGAAACACACAATGATCCTCCTGCCTCAGCTTCCCAAGTGCTGAGATTACAGGTGTGCATTACCACTTACTACAGTGATATTTTAATATACTGAAGCATTTTATAGAATAGTCCCTAAAAATGTGGGCTCAGCATCCAGATTGCCTGGGTGAGGCTCAGGTGACTCTGGGGAGGTATTTAACCTCTTTATGGCTCAGATACCTACTCTATAAAAGTAAGGTCCATAAGCAAAACTGATGCATTGGATTACTGAGAAACTAATGATTCATAGAGGCAAAGCACTTAGAACATTGCATTAAAAGTACTAAATGCTAGCGACAATCATTATTGCAATAAAAAGTACTCCATACTATATTACCAACATTTTCTGGCCAAAATATGGCAAAGAAGAAGTAAAAATAAAAAAAAGTGAATAGAAACAGAAGTTTCTTTTCCATCCAAGTAGGATCCAGGGTCTTTGATGAAGTAATTTTTAGGACCTAAGAAATTATTCAAACCACTACAACAAAGAATGATGCTGAGGGATGATTTCATAATTTTAGGTAGATGAGATAGGAAAAGAAACTGCCTTTTCATTTGTGGGGAACGCATCAGAAAAAAAATCCTAAACTTTCTGAGAAAAGAAATCTTGCTGGGGCAACAGCTCAGCAGCATAAGAACCTGAGTTCACTCCCTGGTACAAAAAAAAATCTTGGCCCAACTTTGCCTGGAAAATTATATCTACAATAATTAATGAATCTTGTTAATTCATAATCAGTATTTTGTATTTTAAGCCTCATTTCTTGATATCAGAGCTAACTTGTTTACCCTGAATCGGATTTTTGTTAAGCAATTATTATTCTGCTAAAGATTTATTAAATCTTAATTTATCTTTTACCCACAAGTCTGTAAGTTCAGTTTAAAGGTGATGCCACAGAAATTGGATTTCCAAGCATGCTGGTCACCCAATAATTGTCATATCATGACATATACTGTAAATTTGTTCAGGGGTTTTCACTTTATTTCTAAGAAAAGATACTTTGCAATCCAAACCAGTTTCTGCATCTTTTTCTTATTTCAAGTTGATTGACAGCACTGCATTTTATGCTGGTCATGGAAATAAGCACTGATCCTAAAGTTGTGGGTCAAAGCCAAAGAGATCAACACAAAGTGACAATCAATTAGACTCCTGGAATCACTGAAATTCTTTGCCCTCTTTTCTAATCTCTTAGCATCAAATTTTTGTTCTGATATGTATTAATGAGTAAAGTGAAATTATTGGCTATGAAAAGATAACATCTATTCCAACATATTTGGGACAATATGTGAGATGCCTTAGGAAAGACATGTTACCTTGGAAAATGTCTTGGGTCAAGCTGAATTTGAAATCTAATAGCTTCTAAGATTATAATTCTGCATATAATACATTATAATATAATATTAATATTTTTTGTATCTAAAATCCACTCATCCTTTCCCTCCTTTCTCAAGACAAGTTAAAGAACCCAATCAAATTACTTATAAAAACAAAAAATGCCTATAGGGAATTCCAAGGAGAGGTTGGACATCTACTTAGGTGATCAACTTGCTACTCTGTATCTGTAGTAACCTGAGAAGAAGAAACACATTGCAAAAGAAGGACAAATGACACCAGTTGAGGTTACCAGATGCTTGGATTTTTCAGGAGAAATCCAAGCTTGAGGTGAACTGTTGGTACTTAGCCAACACAGCTACATACTAAGGGGACTCCAACACTAACAGGCAATGGGAAAATTTCTAAAGAACAAATCAGAAGTGGTTTTCTTAACATCAAATATCATTGCACAGACTGTTGCATGACTTCCTGAAGAATGTCACATCAGACAGTGGCAGTATGGGGATGCCTGCCAGATGATATCAGCAGTAGTTCCAATTAAGTAAGAGACATTTGTAACTTCTTCCCGGCCTTCCACTGAGAACTCATGGGCCAGAAAACAAGGAAAATTGGTAATAGAGATGAGTAAGAAAATATCTCTCAATCTTTGAAACATGACTGGCTTGAGAGGGGGTGGTCTTGGAGGCTAGGCAGACACAGGTAAAATTCAGTAGAAGGTTGGGTTGAACCAGGTTGAACTTTTTTGTATGTGTAATACTAGTCCAGGCCTTGTACATGCTATGCACAGTTTTTATTTATTATTTTTTTTAAATCACTGATCTACATCCCTAACTCAGAATAGATGTTTTGCCAATAGGAAGACATTTGAAAGATATGACAATCTGCTGGAGATGTTAAGAGGTTTGAAGAGAAACATTATCAGCCACTTGAAAGCAATGATCAACAAGAGTAAAATTTTTTATATTTATACCCCAATGGAGTCTAATCCTTTCAATGACCTGGTTTTGTAAAGATATATCTCTAAGTCTAATACTCTCAACTCTCCTGACACTGCAGCCAGAGTGTTGTTCCAAAACATATATCTGATTACATCATGCACCTAACATAAAAATCTGCATCCCTACCACTTCTCCAAAATCTCTCGTGTATCATGAACCCATCTCCCTTCTCTCTGCCCACTATTCATACTGGTTCCTCCAGCCTTTAGTACATGACATTTACCTTTCTCATATGTTCCCTGTGTTGACATATACTTCCGGATTCCTCTCTCCATTTCCAAGATAACTAGATTTCAGCTCACAAGTCATCCGCTTAGCAAAGCCTTCCCTAAGTAGGCAGCTGTTCCCTTGTTACATGTATTCAGGGCACAGACTACTCATTCATAATACCCATTATACCCATTGTAATAATTCCATACATTTAGGTAATTATGAGTTATGTTTGTCTTCTCCATAAGTATTAAGAACCAGAGTGATTTTATGTGAAAGATAAATTTGTATTACCAGCACCTAGTACAGCAGCCAGCAATGAGAAAGCAACACAAGAAATATTTGATGACTAAATGAATGCACATCAAGGTCCTGTCTCAAAATTTTAAAAGGGAGAAGGGGGTAAGGGATGTAGCTCAGGAATGCTCTGGGTTGATGCCTAGTGCTACATGTACAAACCACACATACACATACAGAGAGAGAGAGAGAGAGAGAGAGAGAGAGAGAGAGAGAGAGAGAGAGAGAGAAACACAGACAGACAGACAGACAGACAGACAGACAGACAGACAGAGACAGCAACAGACAGAGACACAGAGACAGAGAGAGACAGAGGATGAATTCATATGTTTACCCAAAATGATCTAGTACACCTCCAATGAAGGTAGCACCAATTCCTTATCCTCAGTGTTAGCCACTGGTTCTTGTTTCTGGAAAATCTTGTGATTATAATAATAAACTACTAATGATAACAAGTGAGCGCATACTGACTGCTAAACAGATGGTGCCAAGAGCTGTTCCATGTTTGTGAGATCACTGTTGATTTCACCCAATCATCAAAACAACGCTATGCATTAGATGTCATTTTTTTGACAGACAAATGAAATAGGGGCTTAGGGAGGTTAAAGGGCTGCTCAGTGTCACAAAGTTAAGTGGGACTGGCAACCAGATGTGACTGACTCTAAAAGCTATGTTCGGGGCATGGAGACAGCTCCATGGTCTAAGCACCTGCCTAGCAAGCACAAGGACTGGGGTGTGATCCCCAGTACCACAAGCTGTGCTGGCCCTGCACTGACCTCGACGACCGGGCCACCAAGACCAGGCGTGGTGGCACATGCCTGTGATCCCAGCGCTGGGGAGGCTGAGACGGGAGGATTATTATGAGTCTGAGCTACAGAGTGAGACCCTGTACCAAATACATAATAAACAAATAAATGAATATTTATGTTCATCATTATAATGAATAGCTTCCAAAACATAGGGTTCTCTCTTTTGCTTACTATTACACACTTACTGACCACTTATTGATAAATACAATCTTCTGACTGCTGCAGTAATGGTCCTTTCCAATGCTATTTAATTTCTGGATTGAGATCTGAGATCTTACAATTGTGTATTTTTGGTCTAAATTACGTTTTTCAGTTCCTATAGAATGAGGCCTTATATTGTCTTGTGATTCTTTGGCTTCTTCATGAGGCCTACATATGGTTGTAAATGCTTAGAAGTATTTTTAGTATGAATGAACAAATAAGTATTGGAATAACCTTAAGACTTAATATGAATGATGTATGTCATATTAATTAAACACAATTTTAGGTTTAGGGAAATTTGCATTTTTAATGAAGATGCCTGTGGTCAATAAGTGTGGGCCTTATTTAAATGTAGAATATGATTCAATGTGCCTTGAAAAAAATACATATATATATGATAGATATGTATATCTATCATTATATACATATAGTTATATATATATATACACACACACACATATATATATATGTCTTAGATCTCCCTAATGTTAGATACTAGTTTCAGAACAAATGCAGATGTGTTCATGTTAGATTAGAGATAAAACATGAAATAGATATATTATTCATCAGATATTTAAAGTAGGTTAGGGTGCAACTTTTTACAGATTGCTAGAAGGAAGTTTTCTAGCTGTTCAAATAGCTAACTTCATTAATCACATCATATATTAAACATCGCTGTGAATGATTTAATGTAAGATTTAACTCATGTATTTGAAAACTGTTTTATTCTTTTTTTATAAGAGATTTTTATTCCTTCTAATTCTTATTAGAAGAGATCTCTGTTAATTGATCGATAAAAGTTCTGACTAGTCTTTTTTCTCCATAATTTTATTGATAAACAAATAGCAATGAGATAATTTCAAATCAAATTGGTAGGACAGTTTCAATAATTAACACATTGTATACATTCTTCCTAGTGGTTAATTGCTGTACAAGATGCGGACATGATATCCTATTTACAAACACCATTAGAACAAATCCCTCTATTCATTAAGAGAATGTAACTATATATCTATCCTAACCAATTTGAATACACAGATACAAAATGGACATACATCTGTAAACCCTTTTTTTGTTAAGTTCCGTTATTTGAATATTATAGGTGTGTAAACTCAGGAAAATATTCTAAAAGAGTCCAGTAGCCCATAATAGTATTGGGTCTTCTGCTTGACTGGCAATGTCAGAAATTGTTGACCTGAGTCCCCTATAGCTCAGCACAACGGCATGGCTTTACTTGTTTTATTCTTGAGGAAAGAAAATCTGGGAGAAAAAGTACTAGTATTCCTGACCTCTGATTAACAAATTTATAATTATAATAATGAATTAAGTTTCAACTTTTTATCTCAACTCAATAAACCACTCTTCTACAATTGAGAGTCTGAATTAAGTCGATACAGTTTAGTTACAGAAATGCAAAATGACACATCAAATATACAATTGTTTCTTAAATTAATTACAGCAAAAGTGTACCATCTCCAGAAAGGAATATATGAATTAACACTAACTGCTCCAAACGTCAAGATTCTGCCTCATTTAGAGGATTTAAATCACACTACAAAATACCTTGGATCTGAAAATACACTACAGAGTTAAGGGACAAACATGAGCTCCATGTAGGTGTGCGAGGTGGTGACCACTTGATAACTTACTGTGAGTAATACTGACTTGAAGGCATGTTACATTATTAGTTGAAAGAGCAATAAGCAAAGGCATTGGAAGTATGACTTGTAGTTTAATCTGAATGTTCTTTTTCATCTCTTTGATTTTTCATTTTTCCAAGGAAAAATGAAAATAACCTCTGCCTTGCATCTATTTAAGAAATTTTAGAAAGACTGAGAGAATATGTTAGAAACACTTCGAAAATCTCCAATATTTGATATATCACAGTTCTTGGAATCTTTGCATAGCTGTGGTTTTAGTTCACATAGATAATACTAATGAGGATCAGAAAGATAAATGGTTCTTTCTATTACAGGTCTTTTTCAGAATTTCTCAAGACAGCAATAGCCACAGCAAGATAATATTTATGATTTTTTATTACCTTGAAGAACAAAACAAAACAAACAGTATAAGACAAGCAAGACTAGTAACTTTGTGTTCAGCACAAAATTTATTTTAGAAGCATTAACTTCACCATGAACTATTCACCTTGAGTCTTGAGTATATTTCATATGGATGATTTGAATTTGTGATATTCTGGTTTCCACTGAAATATTCTGCATTTTGACAAGTTTTGATGAAGTCTATTTGCACCAGACAATGGATGCAAGCCAAACTTGAATTTGATTTTGACTTTATTCCCTTGAGTTCCTAGAACTGCCCTGATTAAAATTCAAAATATAATTACAGGTAGAACATTGAGTCAGTCAGTTAGTCAGAGATCTGAGCTCTGTGAATGCCTGCTTCCTGCAGCACAACTGCATTAAGTGCTCTGGAGGAGGGTGGGGGCGGATGGAACAGTCACCATGAAACAATTTAAGCATTATTATTACATCAATATATCACCAAGTGCAAAGCATTCTTGTAGAAATTCTGTATATAAAAGTTCAAGGAATGGAGAGTAAAGGAAACACCTTCTCTATTTTAATTATCTATCCTATATATTTAACACATGTTTTGTGCCTGCCACAAGCCTTGTGGGTATCCCCACACAACAAATTAAACAGTTGGTCTACCTACAGAGTGGCAGCCTGAGTTGGTACACAGCGTCTTTTTCTTTCAAAGGCTTAATGAAGATTCAAGGAGAGATTTTCTTTTTCCAAGAAATTTTTTTTTTAAATTTTGAAGTCACTTTGAATTTATAGAACATGAAGTGCCTGCAAGCAGGCACAGGGGCCAAGGGTTCAATCCCCAGGCCTGCGGTGCTGGCCCTGCCCCCGAGGCATGCTGAGAAGGCAATTGAGATTGGACATGGTGGCGTGCACCTGTAATCCCAGCTCTTGGGAGGCTGTAAACAGGCAGATCATTATGAATCTGATCTAAAAGTGAGACCCTGAAAACCCTGTAGACCTTTCCCTAAAATACAGAAAATAAATAAATAAATAAATAAATTTATAGAACAGTTACAAAGATAATACAGTTTCTGAAACTAAATGTCAACTCTTCCATTCTCATAGCAAATTTTTTCAAAACTAAGAACCAGGCAATGGAATACTCATCTCTGACAAAACTAAATGAAAAAAAAGGGATACAAATGAAGGGCCACTTTGTATATGTATATACAAAATGGGTAGGATAGATACACAACTACTTTCTCTTAATTCAATGAGAAGAAAGATTTGTACTAATAGTGTTTGGACAGGATATCATGTCCACATCTTGTACTATGAATAACCACTACGAAGACAACAATATGCAATGTATTAATTATTGAAACTGTCCTAATTGTTTTTGAAACTATCTCATTGCTATTTGTTTCTCAATAAAATTAATTAATTAATTTATTTTTCCTGTTAAGTCTTTTAAATTTTCAGGGAAAAAAAAAATCCACAAGGGCCTAAGAAAAATGTTCAGGCATTTTTGCAGGACACTTGTGATTGTTAAATCCTCTGAACTGACCAGAACCAGGAGGATAAAAAGAGTAAGACATGGGATGGGAAGTGGGAGAGCGCCCTGGATGGGCATCTGTGTGTTTTGGCAAAGAAATCAAGGTATCAGTCAGGGTCTTGAAGGGAAGAAAGTGCAAAACCCAGCCAGAAAAATGGGCAAAAAGTAGAAAACAAAACAATAACAACAACAACAACAACAACAACAAAAAAAAAAAAACAAAGTAGGGAGGGTGGAGATGCAGAGCTAACCCGGGCGCTGGGCAAAGGATGAGACTGTGTGTGCCCACCTGCCGTCAGAGCGCTAGCGGCGAGGCTGTGGCTATGTCCGGTTGTCACCGAGTGGGTTAAGGCTGGGCAGCAAACAGCAATCTGTAAACATCACGAGGGAAAACACCAGTCGACACTAGACTTTTTTTTTTATATAATTTTTTTTTTTTGTAAACACTTTAAAGACAGACCCACAATGCCTTTCAAAGGTGAAAAAGAAAATGCCCTTTCCCTCCTGGGCTGAGGGGGGAGGGGAAGGAAAGCAGTGGATTCGCTCTTCTCTTGCGATTTGGTGTCCTCAGGGAGGAGGGAGAACCGCTGTCCAAGTCAGTGCAGGAGGAGTGGCCCGTGCCCACTGGTGTCCCAAGCTCAGCTCTGCCCCAGTGTCCCATGAGCCTCTCGCAGAGCAGGGGCCGTGTGTCCCTTGAGAGGATTCAGCAAGCAAGCCCGGCAGGGTCAGTCCGCAGGGTGTTCTGGACAAGATCTGTTCACTTCAAATCATGAGTCTATGCAGCTTTTGTGATAGATGCACAGGCAGGGCAGTCTGGCTATCGTGTCCCCCTGAAGCAGTTCCTCCAGGCAGATCACACACTCACCCGCATCTTTAGTCAACACGTCATTATTGTAGGAGAGGCGAGGTTTGCTCAGACACATTATAAAGTGCATTTCCATCTCATCGGAAGCCACAGACTTGGAGCAAATGGGGCACTTGAAACCACTGTGCGAGCTGAACCACCTGGGTGCGATGTGCAGAGGTAGAGCATCCGCCAGCGAGACTCGGGAGCCCAGGTACAGCATCCCGTCTCTATGGTGACCGCCGCCCGTCTCCTGGTAACCATTACCGTGGGCATAGGTGGAGTCAGACGCAGACCCTCCGCCGCCAGGCGCCCTCTCCAAATCGCCAGTCCCCCGGGAGGCGGGGGTGTAGAGGCCAAAGGGCACTCCGCTGGCCGTGCTGGGGTCCATGCCCATGCCCGCCACTGAGCTGACCGAGCGGCTACACAGCCCCATGGCCCCGCTGCTGGTCCGGTAGTGCCCAAAGTGGGGCGCCCCTCCGGGCGGGGGCACGGCGCTGTCATCGGTGGAGACCCCCGGGAAGGGGCCCCGGGAGCGGGTCGCCGTGCTCTGCTTCAATAAAATTAATTTAAAAAAACTAGGAACCACCACTGATGCACACTATTAAATATGATTTGGACTTGGTTCAGATTTTATCCATTTTCCATTTGTCTGTTTATCTTCTCCAGGATTCGGCCCAGGATATCACATTGATTTACAGAAAAAGATATTAATGTCATACTACTGAGATGAGAAGATGAACAATGCAGCTAAACAGTAGTAGATAGTAATGTGAATTGTGATGTGGGATTGGAGCTCAGTGGTAGAGCACATACCTAGCATGTGCAAGACCCTGTGTTCAATCCCCAGCATCCACTCTTCAGAAAAAAATGAATTCGATGTCCAAGAGCCATCTGAACATGATTACTGTCAGGTTTTAACTGGCTTTAAAAAAAATCAGCATGATTTTATAGCTAGTAATTAATCTTTTTATTTATTTAAAGGAACTGACTGTATCAAGCTTGGTTATAATTGCTAGGTATCTTGCAATGATTCTTGCTATCGCCTAGTATGGATGCATAGAGTTTTCTACATGAGAACATGGGATGAGGCTGATTTGGTTATTAAATGTACAAATCACTAATGATTATCATAGGTACCAAAAAAAAAAAAAAGCCCTTTTGTCCACTTGTGGATGTTAGAAGAATAATGGACAAAGACCAGTGACTCTCTAAGTTGGGCATGTATCAGGATCATCTGCAGGCTGTTAACGTACAAGCTCTCAAGTCCCATCCCAAGTCTCTGACTTTGTAGGGTCCACACTTGCAGTAGTGGATATTGTTCATCTAGGGGCCATATTTTGAGAATCACTCATCTGAATCTTTCCTAAATTAACCTAAAATCTCTCATAAATCTGTCTTGTTCTCTTACTGATGTGTGCTAAAAATTATTTTCTCATGGTGGGATCAGTGAACCTGAAAACTTATCCTATGAGAATGAGGTAGGTATCTTATTCCAACTTTGGGGATCTTCAGACCCAGCCCAGTGGCAATGTCGGGGAAAATCTTGAGATGCTATTTTTTGGGTTTTTTTGTTTTGTTTTTTGTATTTAGGACAGGGTGTACAGGATCTTGTGTAGATGGACTCGCAGTGATCCTCCTGTTTACAGCCTCCCAAGAACTGGGACTGCAGACGCCTGCCACCACGCCCAGTCTCAGTTGCTGTCTCAGCATGCCCCCAAGGGTGGGGCTCTGCAGGCCTGGGGTGGAACTCCAGGTCCCTTCAGCTGCCTAAGCAGGCACTTTAATCCACTGAGCTATTTGGCCAGCCCTCAAGATGCTATTTTTAATTCATTACCAGATGTTTATCCCTGGCTTAAACTTCAAGGATAGAACTGCAAGGTTCTATCCAGATCTTTGCAAGATTTTACAAATATAATATATTGTAGCCTCTAGTGGTCCCTGGTGGACACTGAAATTTCTTACCATGTTTAAGTCATAGGTACTATTTAGTGCCACTGATTAAGGCAAATGTTGAAATATACTCATCTCTATCCTGAATTTCAGGCTTTACAATACAGAAAAGATAATGTTAAAGAAATAAAATCATTAAATCTTCTGCAACATGGTAGAAATATCTAGAACCTGGCCATTTATTGAAAATTTCTTTATTCTTAATCTCTACTTCTTCAGTTGCAGATATTTCAGTCTAGTATTAATCTACTAAGTGTAAATGATATAGGAAGAAAATGAAGAAGACAAGAGCACAGTTCAAATCTGTGTGCTCCCCATGTCACTGCTGCTGGTGATGATCTTGACACATTTCTCAGGTGGCTATTTGGTTTCTTTACCTTGCTTTCTCCCAAAGCAGTGTTCTAGGCTCTTGTGATAAAATTCTAGAACTGCCACTGAGTTTCACCCTTCCCTTTATTTTTTTTTCACATTTCCAGATTTTTTAGGTAGATATAAGTTAACTTTCTTTCTATTATCTATTTTCCTTTATGATACATGAATTTATTTTTTTTCAATAATTTTATTGACAGACAAATAGCAATGAGACAGTTTCAATAATTACCACATTGCATACTGTCTTCCTAGTGGTTATTTGCTGTACACGATGCAGACATGATATCCCATTTACAAACTCTATTAGAACAAATCCCTCTATTCATTAAGAGAATGTAACTATATATCTATCCTAACCATTTTGAATACACGGATACAAAATGAACATTCATTTATATATCCCCTTTTTGGTTTAGTTTCATTATTTGAATATTATACGTGTGTTAACTCAGCAAAATATTCTAAATGAGTCCAATAATCCATCATAGTATTGGGTCTTCAGCTTGACTGGCAGTGTTAGAAATTGTTGACCTGAGTCCCCTACAGCTCAACATAACAACATGACTTTATTCTTGTACTTCGTTTTTATATTTTTCTGCTGAATGGTTAAGACCAAGATAAAGCAAGACCTATGCAACAAGAGTTGTAGCTTTTGGATCTGATAAGGTCAGTGAAATCCCCTTGGGATTTATCCTGAGATCCTGTACCTCAGATAGTAGATCCTTTGTCAGTGTCAGCCATGTGGATGAGTCATAGCCATTGCTTGGCCAATGTGAAAGGCTGAGAGAATGTTTTCTCTCCATGTAACTCCCCTTAGGCACACTCTACATCATCTATCACTTTCCTCTTTGAGATTATGATTTCATAATCTCCTTGATCAGAAAATTTGGGACACTACTGAGTTATATAACGTTACAGTACAAGCCCTCATACGTCTTGAGTCTTAATTGACCTCGGAAGGCTAGGGCCAAAATGTTGGTTTTCCTTGCAGGCCTCCTTTTATTCTAAATTTGGTCCACAAACTTAGGTTGTTAACCCTCCAGAAGAAAATCTTATTGTTATTACCATACAAGCCAGGGTGTTAAGCTTAACCTCACTATCTGTTTGCATATCAAACATCTTAGGCAAAACATGGAACAGGTATTTTTCATCAACTATTGATATGTTAAACTTTAAGTCCCTACAGAATATGATGAAACACAATTTAAAAAATTAAAATATATTTTTAAAATAGGCATAAAGAATTATATAATTTTTATATTTACACGTAAGTCCAGAAATCTGACCATATACAACCTTGTACCAGGACAGTCCCACAACATTCCTTTTCCTGTCTCCCGCCTTCATTCACCACCCCCTTCTTTTTGAACAATCATCTACCCGAGAGACAGCACAGCAGCAACTGGCATGTCATGACAAGCAGCGGATATTCAGAAGATGAAAATGACAGGCACTCCAAGCATGAACCTACTGTTACAAATTGCCATCTTCAGTGCAGTTGCTTAGTTCACAGGTGTCTGTATATATAGTTAGTCAGGGTGATAATCATTCCAATTAACTGCAAGATTGAAAAATCTGAAGATTCTCAGGATTATTGCCTTATCCATCTTTCTACATATAACAGTATGGCTTGCCCCTGTCATGTTTCCTAGCTCTTCTCCTTGCTCTCTTTTCATTGTCTAGTCCTCAAGTTCTTGCTTTCCTTTTACTTTTACTATACCTTTCTACTTGTATTTCCTCTTTTGAGTTCTTCTACTAGGGAAACTATACGATATTTACATGTGTGTCTGGTTTATTTCACTTATGAGTATATGTTCAAGTGCCATCCACTTCAACATAAAGGCTTTGAGTTTATCATTCTTTATAGCTGAGTAATACTCCATTGTATAAAAGTACCACATCTTTTTCATCCATTCCTCAGGTGATGGGCATCTTGGTTGTTTCCAAGATTTGGCTATCACAAACTGTGCTGCTATAAACATAGGCACACATATATCCCTATGATATGATGTTTTCAGATCCTCCAAGAAAATTACCAGTAGAGGAATAGCTGGTTTAAATGGGATTTCCAGTCCAACTCTTCTAAGGAGTCTCCACACTGATTTCCATAACGGTTGCACCAGTCTACATTCCCACCAGCAGTGGAGAAGGATTCCTTTTCCCCACATCCTCTCCAACATTTGTTGTTGCTTGATTTCTTTATGATAGCCATTCTTTCAGGGGTGAGATGAGATCTTAAAGTTTTAATTTGCATTTCATGGATGGCTAGTGATGTGGAACATTTTTTCATGTGTTTATTCACTTCTTTAATTTCATCCTCTGAGAAGTGTGTGTTCATCTCAGATGCCCGTTTCTGGACTGGGTCTTTAAATTTTGGGGCCTTACTGGTTTTTTAGTTCTTTATAAATTCTAGAGAGCAGACCTTTGTCTGAGTACTTAATTGTCATGATTTTTTTCCAAATTTGTGGGTTTTCTTCTCACTTTGTTGGTAATTTCTTTTGATGTGAAAAATCTTCTCAGTAAGAGCAGGTCCCAGTTGTTAATTCTTTCAACTGTTTCCTGTACAATTTGATTTTTCTTCATGAACTCTTTGTCTACCCCTATGTCTTCAAGAGTTCCTCCTACTTTCTCTTCTAGGACATTTAGTGTTTCTGTTTTAATGTTTAGATCTTTAATCCATTTTGACTTTAGCTTAGTGCTTAGCGATAGACCTGGGTCAAGTTTGAGTTTTTGGCATGTAGAGAGCCAGCTTTTCCAGCACCATTTGTTAAAGAAGCCATCTTTCTTCCATTGAGTATGTTTGGCCCCTTTGTCAAAGATAAGGTGGCTGAGTGTGTTTGTAGGGGCTTTAGCATCTTCTATTCTATTCCTATGAACATCTTCTAATCTGATCCTCAGGTCTATTTTTTGCCAGTACCATGCTGATTTTATCACAGTAGCCTTGTAGTATAATTTCAAGTCAGGAATTGTAATGCCTCCTGCTTTGTCTTTATTGCCCAGGATCACCTTTGCTATTCTAGGTCTTTTCTGGTTCCAGATAAATTTTAGGAATGATTTCTCTAGCTCTGTGAGGTATGTTGGTGGTAGTTTGATAGGGATCGCATTAAATCTGTACAGAAATTTTGGGAGTATGACCATGTTCACAATGTTGGTTCTTCCTATCCAGGAGCATGGAATATCTTTCCATTTTCTGAAATCCTCTACGATCTCTTTTTTCAGAGTACTGTAATTTTCTTGAAAAGATCTTTGACTTCTTTAGTTAGGTTAATTCCAAGGTATTTCATTTTCCTCGGTGCTACTGTAAAAGGTATTGTTTCTATAATTTCCCTCTCAGTGTGTTTGTTATCTGTGTAAAGGAATGCTATTGACTTTTGGGTATTGACTTTGGATCCTGCTATTCTACTGAATTTCTGTATTAATTCTAATAGCTTCTTGGTGGAGTTTTTTGGGTCTTCCAAGTAAAGTATCATGTCATCTGCAAATAAAGATAATTTAACTTCTTCTTTACCTATTCTTATTCCTTTTATTTCTTTCTCTTTTCTAATGGCTATTGCTAATGATTCCAGAACTATATTGAATAGGAGTGGAGATAGAGGGCGTCTTTGTCTTGTACCAGATCTAAGAGTAAAAGATTTCAGATTTTCCCCATTTAAAATTATGTTAGCCATTGGGTTTTCATAAATGGCTTTTACCAGATTGAAGTAGAGGCCATCTATTCCAATTTTCTGTAGGACTTTGAACATGAATGAGTGTTGGACTTTGTCAAAAGCCTTTTCTGCATCAATGGAGCTGATCATGTGGTTTTTAGTTTTTGCTCTATTGATATAGTGTGTTACATTTATAGATTTTTGAATATTGAACCATCCTTGCATCCCTGGGATGAATCCTACCTGGTCATGGTGTATGATCTTCTTGATGATTTGCTGTATTCTATTTGCTAGGGTTTTATTGAGGATTTTTACATCTATATTCATGAGGGAGATTGGCCTATAGTTCTCTTTCTTAGTTGCATTTTTCGCTGGTTTTGATATCAGTATAATACTTCCAAGAATGATTTTGGGAGGACTGCTTCCTTTTCAATTTCATTGAAGAGTTTGAGGAGTATAGGGACTACATCTTCTGTAAATTTCTTGTAGAATTCAGCTGTGAATCCATCCAGACCTGGGCTTTTCTATGTTGGTAGGTTTTTTATTACATCTCGTATTTCTTTGGCTTTTATTTTACTTTTGAGAGTGGTTATATCTTGTCGATTCAGCTTTGATAATTTGTACCTTTCTAGGAATCTGTCCATTTCTTCCATGTCTTCTTTTCTCTGAAAGTATTACCCATCCCTTTAAATAAAACTTAACTTCCTTTCAAATTTGTGTATATTAAAACCAAGATTACATGAGACTTATCATCCCTATTAAAATATAAAGAAATAAGGAATGTAAGGCTTTGACTGTATTTCATCTGTTTGCTATAGGGAAAAAGAAGAAACCAAAAAAATTAAAATGTTTATTGATTGCCTACATGATAATAAGAGAGGCAGTAAGAAGCCGTTCTTTTTTCAAGTGGATCAGGAGGAAAGAAAAACCTTAGCAAGAAGTAACAAATGGTGTAAAATTTGAGTCTCCCCCAGGCATTGCCAGTGATGAAGAACCTTTTAGAGCTTTCAGTGATACAAACAGCTGGCTACAGTGTGCATGCCATAGGTTTGCTACCACTGGACCCCCTGGTGAAATAAGACTTGCATCCTAAACAACTGAGTAAGGTGGAAGGAACTCCACAAGGCGCTCCTTAGATTACCTTCATAAGCAGATTCCCAGAATACATTGAGGGTATGCTGGTTAATTATTTAATTGTTACCAAGAAAGAATGTTAATTTTTAGGAGTCTACAAATGACAGAAAGGACCTAGCCTGAGAAATAGATCTGAGAAGTTTATACAAGCAAGAAGCCCTCATTGCCCACAATTCCTCATTGTGTTATGTCTCTGCCTCTCTCCCCTGCCTTGTATTGAAGGGACAAGAAGCAGCAGCCTAGAACTAGCAATGACCACTTATTTACTTACTTAAATAAGTAAAAATTAGAATTTTGAGAAATTTGTATCCATCATTGTGAACCTGGCAGTTTACCAGTATTTCAAAATCTTGCAGATAAGGGCCAGCCAGATAGCTCAGCAGACTAAAGTGCCGTCTTAGGCAGGGCACAGGTACCGGGGTTCAATTCCTGGAGTGCTGTGCTGGCCCCACCCCCAGGGGGCACTGGGATGGTGATTGAGACTGGGCACAGTGGCATGTGCCTGTAATCCCAGAGCTTAAAAGGCTGAAAACAGGAGGATCACTATAAGTCTGATCTGTGTAGTGAGACTCTGTAAGACCCTGTACTAAAATACATTTTTTAAAAAATGGGGAAATGTGTCAATAGGTGACGTTACCATTGTTCAAACATCATAGAGTGTTCCTGTCCAAATCTGGGATGGCACAGATCAATCATTCAACATGACCTTTTGATGAAGTCAAGAGGGGCTGTAAACACAGGTGTATGAAGTTGATGATGATATAAGACAGCATGTTCCTTTACAGTGAGCATTTTCTTTAGAAATAGAATCATGATAGGTATAGTATGATAAATACATAAACCAGTAGCATAATAGTTTGTTGTCATTATCTAGGATTATGAATCGAGCATGGTGATGCACACCTATAATCACAGCACTTGGGAGACTGAGGCAGGAAGATAGTTGTGAATTCAAGACCAGCCTGGGCTAAAAAGGGAGCTCAAGGTCAGCCTGAACTGCACAGTTATGGACTGTCTCAAAAAGACAAAAAAAAAAAAAGGATTATGTATTGTCCATAATGCTATGTATTATATGTTTTTATAAGAGGTATAACAGATATGGCATCACTAGGTAGTGGGAATTTTTCAGATCAGTATAATCTTGTAAGAGTACTATCACATTGCAAAGTCACTGACAGAAACATTATATGTGGCATGTGACTGCATGGTATCTCTCATTCTTCGGAGAGGATACTAGAAGGTCTGATTCTAAATTTGGTCTTGATTACACAACATAGCAGTCATTGAACTCACAATTTTTGCAATCGTTCATGTACTGGACTCAGTCTGTCTTCACTGGAGTTCTTTTGAGGAAGAGAGTGGCTTGTTTTTGATGGCTATATTCAGAGTATCTGGAACAAAATATGATATTTGTGGAATAAATTAATTAACAAGATAAATACTTAGATACAAAAGAGCTATTTCACAAAGGAATTGGTTCCAGAATTCTTAAAGATAAAAAAATCTGCAAATATTTAAACATTTTATACAAATGGTATAGTATTTGCATGTAGCATATATACATCTTCCTGTACACATCAAATAGTCTGTAGATTACTTCTACTACCTATTAATGCTATATACATTTGCTATACATATTTTTATAGAATAATGACAAGAAAAATGTGCGTGCGTAGTGCAGATGCAATTGTCTTCAAACACATTTTATCTTGAATTGGTTGAACATGCAGATATGGAACCTCTACCTATATAGCTCTCACTGATTTGAAATTATATATATATGATTACTCCATCTTCAGAAACACCAGCCAGAAGAATCATGTACATTTTAAAGATGTACATAAAAAGCTCTTCTGATCAACTCAACCAGAAACTCTTTTAAGAGACAATATTCCAATAAAACTATAACTTGATTGTGATATTTTTGTCAGAAATTTGGATCACCTCAGAAGACATGTGGAACTATATGCTTTGGAAATATTAACAGACATAAAAATTCTTGTATATCTAAATAGTTCATCTTATTTGTAGGGATCAAGATCCCTGGGAAATACAATGAGGACTGACTAAAAATAATTAAATGTCTAAGGTATTTGATTAAAAATTATTTCAAATATTCAATCTGAAGACCTATTGTAGGGTTCTTACTATAATTTTTTTGTTTGTTGTTTTTATTTTGTCTTTTAGTTAGGGTCTCATTATGTAGTTGAGTCTGGTCTTGATCTCACTATGTAGCTCACGCTAGCCTCAAATTTGCAGTGATACTCTGCGAATTACAGGAGTACACTACCATACCTAGTCAAATTTTGTTTTTTGAAAAAGCCAGCATATGTATTATTTTTACTTCATTGAGTTTGGACTATATAAAGATGACACTATTCAGCATGCTACTACTCCCCAGATTTTCAATGCCTAAAAAGGCTTCATACTTGAGTCACTCTAATTCATTTTGTGTGGAATGGGGTGTAGTTCTATTGTCTCCTCATAAAACTGTATTAATTCTACTCTTGCCAATCTCAATTTCTTTCTTTTACAAAAAGCTGTATATATTTAAGATGTATAATGTGATGATTTTATATAGGTATAACTGAAATAATCACCATAATCAAGTCAACTGATGTATCTGTCACCTCATATAACACACCTGTGTGTTGAGAGTACTTAGGAAATTTCAAGTACAGAGTACAGCATTATTACCTGTAGTCATCATATGATACAGTATATTTCCAGAAGTTATTCATCTGAAACATATACTCTGCTAGGCTTTGGGTAAGTCTCTCCTAGGCCGCATTTGTTAAGTGCTTGGTCACCATGATGTAGTGCTACTGAGAGGTAGTAGAAAGTTTGAAAGGTGGGGGATTCATAGGAGAAATTTAGGTCACCAGAGACATGGCCTCAAAAAGAATATTAGAACCTTAGTCCTTTTCTCTTTTTCTGCACCCCAGGACTGAGTTAAGAAGTTTGCTTCACCATATACTCCGGGCCATTATATTCTGCCTCATCACAGGCCCAAAACAAAGCGTTCAACTGATTATGTATATATGGGGACCTCTGAAACAGTGAGCCAAAATGAACCTTTCTGGGCCAGGGAGATGGCTCAGTAGAATAAGTGCTTCCCTAGCAAGCGCAAGAGCCTGAGTTCAATCCCCGGTTCTGCAAAAGTAAGTAAATAAATAAATAAATCTTTCCTCTTTTTAAGTTGACTATCTCAGGTATAGTATTTAGTTACAAAAAGAAAGGCTAACTAACACATGTCCCTTGACCAATATATTTGTATTCTCCCTACCCTGAGCCCCTGGTACCATTCTACTTTCTACTTCTATGAGTTTATTTCAGATTCCACATTTAAATGAAATAATATATTATTTGTTTTTCTGAGTCTGGCTTATTTCATTTACCTATGTTCTCCTCGCCATCCACATTGTCATACATGGCAATATTTTCTTCTTTTTCAAAGATGAATAATATCCATTGTATGCATATAGTACTTTATCCATCCACAGATATCCATTTAAATTGTTTCCATACTTCAGCTATTATGAATGTTACAAGGAATATGAGAGCTTAGGTATCTCTGGTGGGTTGCCAATTAGTGGTCAGCTTGTTATATCCTGCTGTACTGAATTAGCGTAGTGCTGGCTGTGGGAGGCCCACCTGAGGACTGTTGCCAGCAGCCTAAGAGGCAAAACTGGAGAAAAAGGAGATAGGCTGTTAGGGAAGCTACTGGGGAGTTGTTGGAAGCTGCTGGCCCTCTTGGGCTAGTCTGCTGGAGGACCTGATCATGTTGTCTTTCCTAATGAACTTGGCTGTTTTCATCAGAGAAGCTCAGGACCACATCGTCACTGAGGATGGCTACAGTTTCTTGGAGGAGCTCTGGTCCTCACCTTTGAGCATCACTTCCTGGTTCCAGAGGGGAAGATGATGCACTGCTCAGTCTTCTGGAGAAGGTTGGCCTGTTGGTTTTTCTGAATGGAACTCAGATTTCTTCATCTTCAGAGTAGCTTCATCCTCAGTGAGGTCATCCTGGACCTCACTGTTGCTGAGGATGACTGTGGTACTTTTCAGGGGAGCTCTAGTTCTTACCTTGAGCATCGTTCATGGCTCTGTTGCAGATCCCTCACATTGCTAGCACAGATCCTTCATTCTGCTGGCACAGACTTTCTAGCTTGCCCACTGAACTCTGGGCCTTCCCAGCACAGATCCATGAAGTGACCTGCACGAGACCTTGCCGTGGGCTCTAGGCCTCCAGATGGACTTTAGGAGGCATTGTTGTGAGCTCTAGGTCTTCAACTGGGCTATGCAGTGCATTTTTGTGGGATCCAGGCCCTGATTTGGTATGGAGGCAGATTTCCTCAATTCTTTGTATGTGATTCTTTGGGTGATTCATTATAAAATAATCTTATAAAATGTGTTCTGTACTGTACTATTCCCCTTGCAAAAACTCCAAAACAGGACAGAATCTGTTTATGATCCTGATTTCTGTTCTTTAGGATAAATTACTCCTAACTGGAAATTCTGAGTCATACTGTAGTTTTATCTTTAATTTTTTAAGGATTGTCTATACTGTTTCTTATAACAATTAAACTAACTTTTCATTCCCCAAAACAATGTACTAGGGTTTTCTTTCCTCTACATTCTTGCCAATACTTGTTTTCTTTTGACTAAATGATAGCATTACCAACAAATGTGAGATATGTCTCATGGTTTTAGTATGTATTTACTTGATGCTTAATCATGCTGTTCATTTGTATGCCTTCTTTTGAAAAATGTCTGTATAAGTACTTTGTTCTCTTTTTACTCAAGTTATTTTATTTCTTTTGAGTTGTAAGAATTTCTTATCAAACAGATTTCCAAATACATTTGCTCTTTTTTTTTAACCTTTGGATGTTGTTTCTCTATTTTTGTGAAGTTGTTTTCACCTTGATGTACTCTTTATTTATTTATGCTTCTGTCAGCTGTGCTTTTCGTATCCTACACAAATAACCATTGCTGAGGCTAGGGTGTTAGCTCGGCAGTCTAAGTGCCTGGCTGGCAAGCACAGGACCCGGGTTCAATCCTGGTAACACATGCTGTGCCGGCCCTGCCAGCCCATAACTGAGAGTTGTGGCACACGCCTGTAATCCCAGTGCTGGGGAGGCTGAGATAGGAGGATCACTACATACCTCAACTGCATAGCAAGATCCTGTACCAAATAAATAAACAAACAAAAAACAAATAGGCATTGCTAAGACTAATGTCAAGGAACTTCTAATCTATTTTTAGGGATTTTTACCTTCAGATCTTACATTTATGTCTTTAATCTAGTTTCAGTCCATTTTTATTTGATAGGATATTCCATTATCATTCTTTTGCATGTGGCTATCCAATTGCCCCAATGCTGTCTACTGAAGAGTGTAGCTTTTACTCATTGTATATATTCGTGCATTCTAGTAAAATATCAATGAATTAGAGGTGAGTCGTAGAATTTTTCTATTGTTCTTATCAATAGACTATATGACATAATTTCAGTTTGAAAGACAATGGTTTACTTTGTTTACCAAAGAACAGTACTGTTATAAATTTACAATTTGTCAACTTCAAAATTGATTATTTAATAAAATGTAATGAATTCATAATCTATGCCTTTTTAATGGTTTTTATTGATGTAGAGTTTAATTAACTGTTTCTTAATTCACTTGACAGTTTCTAGAATATGATAAAGCTATTTCGACATGGATTAAAAACTTTAATTTGACAGTAATTTTATATTTATGGCATTGATGTAAAATCTTTATCACATTATATGTAAAAGTTTTTGAAATGTTAACTATTCTTACATATTTGAGATAAACTGTCTTATGAATGTACAAATTTGTTATTGGATTTGATTTCATATTTTGCATTTTTGAATTTATTTCTGTATGGAAGATTTTATCTTAAATTGACTTTAACTTTTCTTTGGCTTGTAATCATTAACAATCTTTGTTATTTGTCCATTTTCACCTTTACTCAACTGACAGTTTATATGAAATTGGAATTATTTCCTCCTAGTAAACACTTCATCTATAAAATAAATAAAACAGAACACAGATCAAATATTTTGATCTTAGTTTCATCACTGAATTTATCTGCTGCCTAAGACTTGTTGTATCTCATGATCCATAACATGTCAGAATCAAAACAAATAAGCAAAAAAAATTAGAACATGTTCAAAGTAAATATTATATTTTAAAAATAACATACACTCCATTGAGAATGAGTTGTAAAAATAATGGATAATGAAGCAATTAGTGAGAACAAATGGCTGAAATGAGTCTGATGAAACAATCAGCACTGATCTTTATTCAGCATTTGACACAGCAGAGTTGTGTTTCTACAATTTCTAAGCTATACCCTATTTAAGGTAAGTATGTCTTTTGCCTCTACATTGTTTAGCACTTTGACACCCAGAAATAACAACCTAGCTATATATTAAGTGTGTCCAATTCTTTAATATACATTATCTTTACTTCTCTCTATAATACCTATGTGGTAGCATAATTTACCCATTTTCAGATTTAAACAAATTGAGGCTCACAAAGATAATGTGATTTAGCTGAGATTTTACAGTGGCTAAGAAACTAAGATAAGGGGCTGGGAAGATGGCTCAGTAGAATAAGTGCTTCCCTGGCATAGCGCAAGGCCCTGAGTTCAATCCCTGGTTCCACCAAAAAAAAAGAAAGAAAGAAAATAAAAGAAAAGAAACCAAGATAAATTCTGAACATAGTTCTGATTCACTGTTTCTATCATTCCCACTCACCCTGTGCATTTATTGTATGTTAGTCAGCTTTATGACTCTATAACAAATATTTAAGATAACCAATGGATAAAGAGAAAAGATCTGTTTTCATTTGTAGTTTTACAGGCTCCAGTCTATGATGGGGCAGACCTGTGCTTTTATGCCTTTGGTGGGAATGTGAGAAAGCAAGGTGAATAGCAGGTTGCAAAGCAAAACTCCTCAGCTTGTAGCCAGGGAGCAAGAAGAGAAAGAGACTGGGGCACTACTATCCTATTCAAAGAATGACCTAAGTCCCCTCCCCGTGAGGCCAAAGGTGGCAAACCTATGGTATATGTGCTGCAGCAGGCTGTTTGTTATCATTGCAAGCTCTAAAAAGTTCACTTCAGCCTACATCCTACCTCTGAAAAACTCTACCACTTTACACTAGCACCAGGAAGAGCCTCAAGGCTTTGGGAGATATTCCAGAACTACACTATAACAAATAGCATTAAATATGCATTTGCTAAATTGACGTTTTCTGATTTCTTCAGAATAAGGATTTTATTCTGATCGTAGAAATCCTTTCATTGAAATGCACACAATTATTATATATAGCATGCAAAAAAAAAGAAAGAAAATGTCTATTTTAAGAACTTATGTTCTCATTTGAAAGGTACACTGAATAATTTAAGACAGTTACCTAAATCTATTTCAGGATTGTGTTCTTATAAGGAAAAGACAGAGTATTTGTAGGGAGATAAGATATTAGACTTGTTAAAAATGGAACCAGTTCAATTTAACAAAGTTTACTTGAGCAAGAGAAAGGTGAAGGCAGCATTCCAAAGGAAAGTTGGTTCAGAAAGTTCCAACCCACCACATATGTAGATTAATTTTATAGTCAGAGGAAAGTCCCAATACCAAAACAACCTGATTGGCTGCAGTTGTCATTTGCTTTATTTCTATGGTCATGTTATTGACAGTTTAAGCTTCAGATTAGCTAGAAGTTCAGTTGTTATAACTGAGTTATCTGGTTTCGAGTGTGTATTTTAGGTTATAGTTTGTTTATAAATCAAGCTAGGATACAATTCACTATACAGGCCACTTTAGACCAAATTTATGCTTCCAGTATGGAGTTTGGTTTAGATCAAATTTATTTTGGTTCAACAAACTAGAAGGGAGTTCCACGGTTTCACAATATTTCTTAAGTCTATAGTTTTCAGGTGATGTTGTTTGATCTTCTGTACCTCATGGGTTTTTTCTTTGACTGATTATCCCCCTTTAACTAAAATGTATATGAAAATGAAAATATGGGGGCCGGGGAGATGGCTCAGTGGAACAAGCACTTCCCTGGCAAACACAAGGACCTGAGTTCAATCCCCGGTTCCGGAAAAAAAAAAAAAAAAAAAGGAAAATGAAAATATGACTTATTGCAGCCAACTCACACATCAGTGGTTTTTAAGCTCAACACCGGTTTCCTCTTTTCATTTTATTGTATAATTCTTTGGATCCAAAAATAATAGTTTTTTAAATCACAATTTTAGTTTCTGACTTAATAGCAAGTAAAAATAGGGCTGTGTTTTGCAATATAATTTTGATGCTTCTGATGTCTGGAATTTGTTAAAAAGAACATGAATTGGTGAGAAACTTTAAAATATCAAAATATTAATTATTAAAAGATTTCAAGTCGGAGTGATGGCGCACCTGTAATCCCAGCGCTTGGGAAGCTGAAAACAGGAGGATCACTATGAGTCGGATCTGTGTAGTGAGACCCTGTAGACCCTGTAGTAAATACACACACAAAAAAAAAATAAAAATAAAAAGATTTCAGAACATAAAATTTGAAATTAAGGCAGTTTCTAGAAAATTGGCTCTTCATAATAAACCAAAATTGACTTTTGCCTCTGGAGGCCATTTGCATAAAATTAAAGTGAAGAATATAGCAAGTTTAACCTTGTAGGCAACGTTTCCTTCACTTCAATTCCATGGCACTTCACTCTCTTGGTTTTCTCATTCTCCTTTGCTGCGTTCTCCTTCTCTCTGGATTTTCTTGCTTCACTCTCTTCTGCTGGGTTCTCCTTTTCTCTTCATATATACTATTCCATGGTTGAATCCTTGGGAATCGTTTCTTGTCCATTTCTGCACCTCCACTAATGCCCAAGTGCTGAGATTACAGCCACGTGCCATCACGCTCCACGTATATACTTCTAAAAAGTGTAAATAAAAGTGTACATAGAGCAAGGACTGGTCTGTCCCATAATTTCAGGGTTTTAGACACAGCTGACAAATAACGAAGGAACCCACGAGCTCACTCATTCGGCTGCCTAGACTGGCCTCACGAGCTCATTTATTCAGGCTGCCTAGACTTTCCTCACGCCTTGAAAGTCTCAGGTTTTCTTTAGGAGCTTCGTGACCCCGGAAGTAAAAACTAAGCGGTGTCACAAAAAAAGAAGTCATTTCCGGTTCCGTACGGACGCACCGGAGCGAGCAACATGGCGAAGGCCGGCGAAAAGAGTGGCGGCAGCGGTAAGAAAGGCTTGAAAAGGAAAGCCGCTGTAGCAGACCCTCAAGAGGCTGCAGTCGCCGGGGATGGCGCGACGGAAGGCGGGGTCCAGCCCCCGAAAGCGACTGCCTTCCCCCCAGGCTTCAGCATTTCGGAAATTAAGAACAAGCAGCGGCGACACTTAATGTTCACGCGGTGGAAACAGCAGCAGCGAAAGGTACGGGGTGGAGGGAGGCCCGAGGGGCGCATGCGCGCGTCTTGGGCGCCGGGGAGCAGTAGGCCATGTACCAGCTTGGGGTCATTGCCCGCGATCCCCGCCGGTGCCAAGCGCTCTCGCGAGTTCAGCAGGAAGAGTGATCCCCTGGCTCATGGCTCCTGGTTCTCTCCATCGCCTCGGATTCTAGTTTGCGCCAGAGCGTGAAGGTGGAGGGTTCCCTGCCTGGAAATTCAGAAATATTGCCCTCTGAATGAAAATTATCCTCTAGAAGGCAAAAGCCTTCAGCCCCTGTCTTCCCAACCCTACCCCATCTCTGGTGAACCTAGAGAATGTGTGGTACAGGCAGTACGCGCCAAATTGAGAACGCTGTCATGTTCTGCAGTAACTCTTACTGAAGTCAGTATTGTAAGTTTTTAGTTAGTGGGCATAGTCATACTGTCCAGGGAGACAGACATAACATGTGGAGAGGCTTGAAACGACTTGCCTCAGGTCGTGATGCTCCTTTGGAGTTAAATCGCTAATGGAAGAAAGCATTTAACTGTTTCTTATTTCTGCCTGTCACAGAAGTTCACCTTTTGCTTGCCTCTTACTAGAATTTTTGGGACCCTGGACTGATTCTTGAGTGCCAAAGGCACAGAAGTGCATAACAGGGCCATGTCCATCTGCTGTGCAAGAATGAGAGATGGCCTGGAATACTTCTTGGCGCTGTAGTTTCAAATCAGAGACCTGTTGTTGGTTGAGGGTCAGCAGGCATTGGAAAAAAGTATTTTCTGTGTGTATCAAGCATTCTGTCTAGAAATCAGAAGATAGATTTATGATAAATAATCTTAACCTTGTGAGTTGTCACGAATTTTAAAAGCATATTTTGATTATAAAATACGAGGATCAGAAAAACAAAGGAAACAACTATTCTAACTTATCATTAGGTTATAACTAAGAAAACCAAAACTTGTTTACTTCTTTAGTTGTTTACTTTTGTAGTTTGAATAATTGTAATTTGAAATTTAATAGCAGAAGTTAAAACTAATGAAATTCTTTATCATTATTATTATTATTTTTTTAATGTATTTGGTACAGGGTCTCACTACACAGCTCAGACTTGTAGTGATCTGCTTGTTTTCAGATTCTGCAGTGCTTAGATTACAGGTGTGCAGTGACTCCGTGGCCAGCTCAGCGTGTAGTGCTGGGGATTGAATCTTGGTCCCTGCGCTTGCCTAAGCAGGCTCTTAGTCCACTGAGCTATCTCACTGGCCTGCTGATGGAATTCTGAGTGCTTGCCTTGCTCAGTTAGACTTAACAGAAGTGAAAGTCTTTGCTAAATAAGTCTTATTGAGTAGCACATTTGACTTATAGTAACTAAGTTATAAAAAAAAAAAAAAATGTTTGGATGTTTAGCTTAGTATGCTATTTCCCAGTCAGAATATTTATTTGTTGTCTGTGGGCGGGGGAGATGGCTCAGTGGAATAAGTACTTCCCTGGCAAGCACGAGGGCCTGAGTTCAATCCCCCGTTCAAAAAAAAATCAATTATTTGGAGCCAGGGAGATAGCTCAGTAGAATAGGCACTTGCCTGGCAAGTGCAAGGTCCTGAGTTCAATCCCTGGTACCGCAAAAAAAAAAAAAAAAAAACCTTACAGTGTTGTTTGTGATATCAGTGTGCTTGTGACATGAGTGGTTTCTCATACTCTTTTGTTTTTAACCCTTTAGGAAAAGTTGATTGCTAAGAAAAAACTTAAAAAAGAGAGAGAAGCTCTTGGTGATAAGGTAAATAAAAATATTACCCACCTACTTTCTTGTATTAAGTAGTGTTTCCTGATGTTAAAGCGATTACTTTTCCAATTTATGAAAATTCAGAATTTATGAAATATTTCAGATATATAAGGTATAAAGCAAAAATCTCTATTCTTTTTACCATGCTTAGCATAAAATGTTGAAATCCCCTTCTCTGCTCCTTCTGCTGGTGCCCCCCTCCAAAGACAGCACTCATGAAATTGTTTTATTTCTTCATATGCTTCTTTATACCATTACTATGCATGTTGGCCTACCTAAACAATAAGCATGGTGATGGTCTTTTATGTTACTTTGTGTGCTTGAGAAGCAGAGAAACCTCTCTTAACTGTTGGGGGGGCGACTATCCAAGTTAGAGTCTGAGACTAGGGGTTGTGGTTGAAGTAAGGCTTTTGTTAGGCAAGGTTGCTGAAAGGCAGGACAGCCTCTTCTGTGTGGAGTGGACTGTGGAGCAGACTCACATGAGGAGGAGCCAGTGCAGAGGATTTGAATCTGTGAAAAGGTGATGTAGGGTGTGACCAGGATGGATTATGGCAAGGAAAGAAGAGACAATATATCAAGGAAGTATTCAGCTAGTTTTGTGCTCATAAGAAGCAAAATCTTTGTATTTAAAAATTTTAAAACTACCAAGTAGTCCTACATTGTTGCCTAGCTAAGTTACTTTTTTTTTTTTTATTTTTAAA
>NW_004524685.1:5414526-5416115 GCF_000260255.1 Octodon degus | reverse complement strand
CTCCCAATATGAAACCACTATTACAAATTACCATCTGCAGTGCAGTAGCTTAGTTCACAGATATCAGTATATATAGTTTAGCTAAGTTACTTTTGTTTAGCTTCATTTTATTTATTCTTTGGTTGTGATTTATGCTTGTAAAATTTTAAAAACATGTAGCTCTCTCTACCCTTACCTCTTAAAAGGTACTGTCTTAGTTACTTTTGCAGAGACAAGATACCTGACGCCCAGAGTTAAAGGAGCAAGGGTTTAGCTCACAGTTTGTAGAGGTTTCAGCCCCTAATGGGCTGGCTCCAAAGCAGGTGGCACATGGCAGAACAGCAACAGTTCCTGGCAGCAGAAGACAGAAAGCATGGAGGAGATGTAACAGCATCTTTCTGCCCTTTTGATACATGATGCTGAGATTAGACAGTGCCAGTGCAGTCAGTGGACTATTCTAGCAATCACTCACCCTTCATCCCAGCATTGAATGAGGAATCAGTCATACACTCCAGATCTAGCCACCTCTGGAAAAGCCCCATGTAAAACTGCAGCAAAGGGCTGGGGAGATGGCTCAGCAGCATAAGTACCTGCCTGGCAAACACAAGGTCCTAAGTTTGATCCCTGGAACAAAAAAAAAAAAAAAACCTGTATGAGGCTTTGGAGGGACATCTAGACACAAATTGTAACCGGTACCCAGTAAGAATAAAGTCTTTTGAGGAAGGGAAAATATTAATCTATATTAAGTAAATACTTTTTCATGTATTCTCTTAATAGTGTTAGGTTAAATTGTATGAAATTGTCATTACTGAGACTTTTGTAAGATAGCAATGTTAGTATATTTGAAATTCTTCAATAATTAGTCATAGGAAATTAATATTCTAAGCACTATCTGAAAATATCACAGTTCTTATTTTTTGGACTGAAAAACTATAAAACTTGTTTCATAGAGTAAAAGAAAAAATTATCCAAAATAGTTTATTGGTTTAAACTTTACTCATGTCCTTGGCAAGAGTACATGTGTTATGAATTAGTTTTAATTACTGTGTTCTTAACAGTTCTGTTTCTGCTTCTTGCCAGTCCTTTTTAGTTTTTTGTTTTAAGGTGACTGCACTGGACTTATGATTACAACAGTATCCCATCTTCTTGAAGCTATAATGTGCTTAATCTTTATCCTGTTGTTGATTTGCTCTATTTGCTTATTTTCATGATTAATAATAACATGTGTGTCTTCGTACAGATGGTGTTACCCCTTGCCCTATGATTATTTACCATACATTTTTCAAATCAAAGTAGAATTACTAAGTCAGATCACTCAATAGATTTAAATTTTTTTTTAATATTTTATTTTTTTATTTGTTACAGGGTCTTACTATACAACTTAGACTTGTAGTGATCCTCCTGTCTCAGCCTCCCTGGTGCTGGGATTACAGGCATGTACCACCACACCCAGTTTTAGTGGGCACAGCATGCAGTACTGGGTTTGAACCCCGATCCTTGCACTTACCAGGCAGGCGCTTAGACAGCCAAGCTATTTCCCCAGTCTTGAATACACTTTTGTTGTGAGTTTCTGAGTAACTTTTTTTTTTTTTTAGAATTTTTTTTTTTTT
>NW_004524685.1:5394115-5414041 GCF_000260255.1 Octodon degus | reverse complement strand
CCCCCAGATGTATTGTAAAATAACAAATGCTTTAAAACTTGCCTTTTTCTTTGCTGTAGGCTCCACCAAAACCAGTTCCAAAGACTATCGACAACCAGCGAGTCTATGATGAGACTACAGTAGACCCTAATGATGAGGAGGTAATGCAAGAAGTCGTAAATGAATTTGAATGATTGCCCTTAATAAGTTCCATGCTTTAACATTAACATGGCGCTGGCTGGCAGAGCCAGTGTAGTGTGCCGTAGATCCTGCCATAATGTTGGCAGGCATAGTACCATATTTGTCACATTACTTCATAATTGATTTCCCAAACATACAGTAAGTACTTTGTACCAACGCATTCAATGCTCTGACTAGGTAAACTTTTACATTTGTCATTTAATCTGTGAATTCTATGTTTAATATATTAAAATGAAAGCTTTCTATAAATTTTTATAGAATTAGGTATTTTGATACCAAACGATAACTTCTAATGATATTTTTCTGTGCATATGAACTCTTGGTTTCATCTACTGTGAATGTTTTCTCTATTTTTTTTTTTTTCTCTCTTGCGGAACCAGGGATTTAACTCAGACCCTTGCGCTTGCCAGGGAAGCGCTTATCCTACTGAGCCATCTCCCAGGCCCCCTGTTTTCTCTTTAAATAGTTTATAATATAGCAGTACATGAAGGCTTTATAATTTCAATATTTAAAACAATTTTCACAATGGAAACCTGATTTTGTAATGTTTATTTTCAAACAGTAAGTGCTATCATTATTCTTTCACATATCTTCCAGTATTGTTCATTGAGGCAATCAGTCTTCTCACAGATATTGTGTGCTATGTACTGGGTGATGTCTGTTTTAGTGACTTGGAACACACACACATACACATGAGGAAGGAAAGAGTAAGGAAAGGAAGAAAATAAACATAGAATAAATTAGACATGCTAGTAGGTATTAGTTTAAAGGAGTAGAGAAAATTTAGGAGCACTTGGAGTAAGAGGAGGTTTGCAGTTTTATGTGTGTAAAATAATCACAGAAAATACAGCAAACTGGAGAAAGCTGTAAGATGATGTCAAACATTTTAATAGGATATGTAAGGGAACTCCCAGAGAAAAAGAAGGGGCAGAAAAACATTTGAAAAAGTAATAGCTGAAAACACTTATGTCAGAAAAATACAGAACTACAAAGTTCAGCAAATCCCAAGCAGGATGTAGAAGGGCCAAGATTTATCTTTCCTTTCTTCTTTTTAATTTTCTCTGCAGTCAGGATTGTATATATTAGTCAATTTTTAGGTTTACTGATTTTTCTGCCATGTCAAATTGTCTATTTAGTTTATATTTCCTTTAAATCCTTGTATATATTAAATAATGCTGCTTTGAAGTTTGCTAAGTTGAGCATCTGGACTCATTCAGCAACTATTGTCTGCTTTTTCCCTGATCATTTATCATGCTTCTTTGTTTCTAATAAATCTATTATTATAATTGGTTGAAAATTAGTCATTTTATACAACACATTGCAGCATCTCTGCATTCTGCTTTATTTGGTAAGAGTTTTTGTTGTCTTAGTAGTTCTTGTGGACTTAAACTATATAGCCTGTTTCCCTGACAGTAGCACTGTGACTCCACTCAGTTTTTAAATTACTTTTAACTAATTTCCCTAGGATCTTTCTTGTGTTTGTGTGGATTAATGGTAACCCAGTGTTTGGACAGATTGTTGACCTACTTCAGGCCCTGGAAACATCCTTGCCAGCTGAGCTGTGTGTGGACTGAGGAGTGCCTGCATTGTGACAGCCAGCTCTCACGTCTCCCTTGCCTTTCACATTCAGTGCATTTCAGGTCTCCTCCAACACACTTGTAAAGGTAGTTGTCAGCTATGGATTAGTGGAGAGCTTATGGATTTTGGCTTCCAGAGCACCCCTTTAAATTTTCGGGTGTTTCACACTTGGCCCTGACCTGCATTTACAAACCTGGATTGGCACACCTGTGGGGTGCTACAGCTCCACCTGACCAACCCAGGACTGCTACTTCTCACCCCTTGAAGTTGATAAAGTTTCCACCAACCAAGCTAATCCCTGATATTCTTGCTTATTTTATAGCCATTGTTCAAGAATAAACGTATCTGTTTATGTACTAAAATGATTATTGATAGTTTTATCTAGCTTTATTCCTGTGTTTGAGAGGAAGAATCATTGAGCCTCTTCAGGTAGCCACTAACATTAGTCGCTCTCCAGTCTTCAGATGCTGTCTGCTAGGTAGTTGGTGCCAGTAGTTAGATCCAGTATTTGTTTGATGTAAAATTACATCTTCTGTTTTCAGGTTGCTTATGATGAATCTACAGATGAATTTGCTCCTTACTTCAACAGAGAAACTTCTCCCAAGATTCTCATCACAACATCAGATAGACCCCATGGGGTAATAAATAGATTAATACAATATAGTTTTTAAATTTTTAATTACCTTTTGTTCTCTGGTTTCAGGTACTCTGTTCAGAAGAGTTAAATAGTTAATTGCTTTAATGCCTGTGAATAAGCTAAATAAAAATGAACTGTTGATAGGGAAGAGGTTCTGTAAGCATGATTCTTCAAGATGAGTTTCTTGGGCTCAGCACATTTTGGGCTGGGCAGTCTTTTGTTAGGATGAGCTAACCTGTTCATCATAGGATTTACATGTATCCCCAGCCTCTTGCCTTAGTAACCACAGAAATATCCTTGTGTGTTGCCATATTTCTCTTGGTAGAACACAATGGTTGAGAATCACTCGGTTTTTGGGGTGATGTTTTTTGACGTAGGTTTTTTTTTTGTATCTTTCAGATTTTATTTACTCTTTCAGGTTCTTAACACTAGCAAGACAATACAACAATTGCAGATGCAAGTCTGATTTATTTCACTTATGAGTATGGTCTCTAGTTAGATCCATTTACCTATAAAAGCTTTAAATCTATCTTTTTATAACTGAGTAATACTCTGTTGTGTAAAAATACCCCATCTTTTTTATCCATTCCTCAGTTGACGGGCATTTGGGTTTCTAAGATTTAGCTATAACAGATTGTGCTGCTGTAAACATGGGTGCACATAGATTGCTATGTTGTAATTTTTTCAATTCATTTGGAAGAAGAGAATCACTCAGCTTTAAGATAATCAGTCTTTGATAAGAAATGAAACACTTAAAATTTTCATTTTCCCCCAGTCTTCCTATTAAAAATAGTCATTTGAATATAAGCCATGTAGTGTTTTATTTTTTACTTTTGAGAATTTTGTTTTGTTTTACAGAGAACAGTAAAACTCTGCCAGCAGCTCTCAACAGTTATACCCAACTCACATGTTTATTATAGAAGAGGACTGGCTCTGAAAAAAATTATTCCACAATGCATCTCAAGAGATTTCACTGATCTAATTGTAGTTAATGAAGATCGTAAAACACCAAGTATCCTTTTTAATTAAAGAAGCTTTTCTATCCCTTCCCTCACCCCTTTTAGGGCCTTTTTTTTGGGGGGGGGGGGTATCATGTATTGAACTCAGTATCTTGCACTTGCCACGCAGGTGTTTATGTTCCAGAGCTATCTCCCCAGCCCCCCTCACCCTTTTAAAATTGACACCCAGAACATAATTTTCTTCAAAAAATACGTATTTCCATACACAGTTCTATAAAGTGGGTTTTTTTCCCCCTTTTTATTCAGTGTTCATTTTTAGGAAGCACATTTATAGCTAAGACATTGTATTAGTCCTTTCGAAGGATGTAGAATGAAAGAATCAGCCTTTAGGAAATTCAGCATAAACAAACATATAAACTAACAAAATATAGGTGATGGAACAATTAAGAATACAACATATAATAAAACCTTGTGCTGGTCTACCCTTCCCTGAGTATATCAGGAAGAACTTCACATAGAAAGACACTTAAGTGGGCGTAAGGGGGTGAACAAGGAGACTGCCAAGGCCAGAGCCTCAGTGCAGACGACAGCTGTTGAAGAGGGGTGGCATGAAAGGGCTGACTCGGCTGGATATGCGAATGCTTCGATCTGGCTGTGCTGCACTGCTGGTGTCAGAGAATTGGGAGTCTGAAGCAGGAATCTGAGCCCATGCTACCCAACGATACTGTTTCAGATTCCTGAAATGTTTACTGTTGTTTTATTAACTAGTGGCTATGATACAGTAACTTTAAAGATGATTGATTGAATAAAAATTGTTAAAAAGTTGAGGAATTAAACAACAGGACTTTTGTCAGGAAAAATGTTCTTTTGTCAGTGAACACCAATTATTTAAAATTATTTTAAAAGGCTACATTTTACCCATTGCTTTTATTATTTCCAATACTTAAATACATTTATTCACTACAAGTAAAAATGGAAATTAAAAGACAAAAACTGGCTTATTAACGTGACATTTTGTGGTTAATGAGTTATAATTTGGATTAAGCAGATTAACATATCAAACTAAAATCTTTTACTTGACTATTCCAGAAAAGACTTTGTAAAGTACTTGCAGCCTTTTAAAAAGCATATAGTTCTCTGTTCATGGTAGATAATAGATATTATTTGGTTGACTGGTTATAACTTGTGGTATATAGTAAATCTAAGAGTAAGAATTTGAGAAGAACTAACCTTGATTTCAAACAAGTGCAAGTTTTTGGTCAGCTAAGATACACGGTTTGCTGCATCTTAACTTTAATGAACAGATGGACTTATTTTGAGTCACTTGCCAAATGGTCCAACTGCTCATTTTAAAATGAGCAGTGTTCGTCTTCGAAAAGAAATTAAGGTAAGTTTTAGTACTAGATTAGTAATCTCACATTACTTAATGTGCTTTATCTTATATAGCTAGCCAATTTTAATAACATTCCTGACTAAAGCCAGTTTTACCTACTGAATTTTCTTTTGACACTGTGATTGAATTATGGGAGACAAGCAATAGCCCTTGTTACTATAAATTGTGTTTTATAGAACTTTCTGGTGCAATATTAAAATGTACATCTTTATCTTGTTTAATAAACCATGTGATAGTTTTGAAAGTATTAACTTTTCTAACTTTCATAAAAGGTATGAAATTGTGTGAAAGGTGATTTGTTTTACCAATGTGTGTGTGTGTTTTTTTTTTTTTTTTTTTTTTTTTTAGAGAAGGGGCAAGGACCCAACAGAACACGTACCTGAAATAATTTTGAATAACTTTACAACAAGGTTGGGTCATTCAATTGGACGTATGTTTGCTTCTCTTTTTCCCCACAATCCTCAATTTATTGGAAGACAGGTTGCCACATTCCACAATCAGAGGGATTACATTTTCTTCAGATTTCATAGGTGAGAAACATAATTACTTGGGACTGAGATCATGAAATGTTTTCAGCATGACCCTGTTGTCTGCTATATTTTGATAAGCCTTGTCAAAAGGAAATTGGTCTAGGTAACTGTTCTTCTTGAAGGTACATATTCAAGAGTGAAAAGAAAGTGGGAATTCAAGAACTTGGACCACGTTTTACCTTAAAATTAAGATCTCTTCAGAAAGGAACCTTTGATTCTAAATACGGAGAGTATGAATGGGTCCATAAGGTATGTGCTTACCATTTGAAAATCCATGTAAGTAGTTTTTAAAGTGCATAGTGACCAATGTTATTTTTTACCATGTGCTTTAAACATTGGTTATTTATACCTTAAGCTTGCTTGTGAATTTCTTCCCCCATGAACTGTAAAGAACCAATATGACAACACAGTGATGGCAAACCTCTTATCTAAGAGTGCCCAAACGGTTATCGCAGAATCCACTTATTTTTCACAGTGCCAGCAACTGTAATTAAAACTAAATGCTGAGGCTTTGCTTTAGAAAAACACAACCCATACGTTACCATCATTTGTAGTAAAAAAAACCTCCATTGGTTCACCACCACTGTGATAAGCTCTCTGGGTCTGGTGATTAACTGCCTCCTATGTTAAGTAGCATAAACATAAAGTTACCAAAGTAGAACTAACAACATCACCTAGGACTTTTGGGGGCCAGACCCACAAAATCATCTAGGGTAGAGCTCACCATGCTGTTTTCCAATGTGATTCTAGTGTTTCCCAAAAACTACTGCTATGAAAGATTCATACAGGTTTGGAAGATCATGTTAAATCACAAATGAAAAAACTATTTTTAAGTAGCATTACATACTTTTGAAACATTTTTACTATAAAATTATAATGTCCAACACCTTTTTATTAGGCTTAAGACTTTATTTTGGGCCTCAGAGACAGACTGTTTTTTAGCATGAAGACCTAAAAAAGCTAATTTTTACTATGTTAACTAAATTATTTGTAATAATTTTTTCTCCCTTCTAATTTCAGCCCCGGGAAATGGATACAAGTCGAAGAAAATTCCATTTATAAAGTACTATAGAAATAAATACTAGATTTTGTTGAACAGGCCTATCTTGAACTTGGTAAATTCTTTTTGAGAGAACACCATCTTCAAAATAACATTTAGTAGGCTAGGGAGAGTTCGGCGGTGTAAGCGCCTGCCTGGCAAGCATAAAGACTTGAGTTAAATCCTCAGTATCACATGCTGTGCTGTTCCAAAACCGGGTGTGATAGCACAGCCTTATAATCCCAGTGCTGAAGTGCATAGTGAAACCCTGTTATCAACAAAATTTTTCAAAAAGGATTTAGTAAATTTTTTATCTGAACAAGTGTCCCAAGTGCCATGAATTGCTACTCTGTATCAAGTAGAAAGCAGCCAGTTTAAAAGGTGTTAGATTTCTTAATTTGTTTTATTTTAGGGTTATTTTGAAATTAAAATTTATATCCCTACTTTCATTTTCAGAGTGTATGAGAAAGGCTATAGATACCATGTGACCTCTGATTTAATAGATTTTAGACTCAGTGTTTGGCACAAATAGTTTTAATTAAAATTGACATCAGATTAAAGCTTTTCAAAAGGGTTACTTTGAACAAGACTTGAAGCAAAGTTTGACGTTTGTGAAGGTAAAGATTCTCTTTACTTCATTATGTGTTACTACAATGTATACCTTTTAGACAGTATCTGGTTTTCCTTTTTCTAAAAAAAAATTTATTACCAGCCTTTTCTGTTACCATACTTATTAGATCAAAAGCATGTTACAAAGTTTAAGGGGTTGTAACTGGTAATACACCACAAAGGATTATACAGTGGTACCTCAGTTCACAGTCTTAATTTTTTCCAAGATCCTGGTTACAAACCAAATTGGATGGCAACTGAATCAAATTCAATAGTTAGGGTCAATGTTGATCTTATGGGGAAATTGATTTAGTGGTTGTTCAATTGGTTGTTCCAATTTGGTTTGCAACCAGAATCATGAAAAGAATTAAGTTCATGAACTGAGGTACCACTGTATTTTATATTCAAATAAATACTAAAGATAGCTTCTTTCAAACCTTAAAAGAATGACCTGTAGCTTTCCTTTATTTTGTTTAAACATGAGGCTTTGTCATATAGTCTAGGCTGGCCTTCAACTCACTGTGTAGTCCAGGATGCCTCAAGTTGTCAGTTATCCTCCATCTCCTGAGTGCTAGGACACCAGGTGTCCACCACTACACCTGGTACTTACTTTTCTAGCAGTCTTACAAATGAAGGGCGTAGTCATAAAGACTTGGCAAAAGAAACAAAATTTAAACACTAAAAGCACGAGGTGTTCCCAACAAACTGACAGTATATTTCAAGGCAGTAAGAAGTCACAAAATTTTTATACTAAGTATTTTATTGTATGTTGGCACCAGCATATATAAAATACCCTCGTGAAATAGAAATTCATGAAAATCCAGAGAGGTAGATGTTAAGGACTGACAAAGTAGAAGTTTGTATGTTATGGCACATGTTAAGAAAGGGGAAGTTGTACAGGCTTCAATTTTCTTTTTCTGAATAGTCACTGGTTGGTTAAAAGTGGTCTGGGAAACTGAAAAGGAAAAAAAAAGATAAATTAGTGTGAAGTGTCAAAGAATACAGGTTTTCCTTACATTTTTTGGTAACTATTTGATCTGCATTTTTCTATATCTCAATTTTTTAAATAAAAGGTTGCCTTTTTTTAATAACAGCTTATTTTGTACAGATATTCATTGATCCAGTAATAGCTGAACTTAAGATTTTTCCACTTTATGATACTATAAAAGCTGTATACCTTCAGTATATATTTGAAGAAACTACTTCAAATTGGGCTGGGCTGTTAAGTATGGCACTGGAGATGCTGGCAGGGGGAGCATACCACAGCCCCCAGTCCGCTGCATGATCACAGGGTCAGCAGCCAGTATCCATTATATACTGTGTTGCTAAGGTATTATATTTTGGTAACTTAGGTGTACTAAATGTATTTTGAACTTAACACTTTACTGAGATGTATCTTATAAATCTAGGTGCATCAGTATTAATTTTTAAAGAATTTATTGAGATTTTCAATTAAACTAAGCCCTCTTTCTCTGCATTTTTAAATAGCAGATACTTAATAGGGATTTTCAGAAAGCCTAAGAAATAGGATGGGAAAATCCTGTACTGGTACAGGAAGCAGTAAATCCAACATTACCACTCAGCATGAGGGTATACAACTGTAATCCAGCTACTGGGGAGGCTTAAGGCAAGTTCACAGCCAGCCTGGGCAATTCAGGAAGACCCTATCTCAAAAGTCAGAGTTCAGTACTGGGCTAAATACCCAGTACCAAAGAGAAAAACCCAACTTGCTCTTAGTTTTCATAGCCACTCTGAAATATCTATCATTGTTTTACAAATAAGACTTAAGTTAACTTGCTAAGATAAGTGCAAAACATTTTCTTTCATAAAATTAACATAGAAGTTTGAACTCGAGAAAAGGATGGACATTCTTTTAAAAGGAGTAACATCAAGGAGCTAGGCAAAATAACTCATGACATAGCCAATATGACTGCAATTCTGTGTACCAGATAAATTTAGACTATATCAATGCATGTATAAGAATAATGACTAGTTTTAAAAGCATGGTGGAAACAACCTTAAGTACAGGAATGAGTAAGGTTTGTGTGTATGATAGAATACAAATTATACAGCAGTTTAGACTACTGAAAAATAAGCTGTGCATGTCACATACACCTATAACCCTACCACCATTTGGAAGCATGAGGTAGGCAAACTGCAAGTTCAAGCCTACTAGACTACACAGAGAAATTATATCCCAAAAACAATAATAATGAATGGGCTGGGGAGGCAGTTCAATGGGCTGAGCACGTGCCTGGCAAACACAAGGACTCTGGTTCAATTCCTGGTACCACATGCAGTGCTCGCCCCAGAATCCTGGACAACTAGCCAGCTACTGAAACTAGGCCTGGTGCGGTGCACGCCTATAATCCCAGCACTGGGGAAGCAGAGATAGGAGAAGCACTATGAGTCTGAGCTGCGTAGCAAAATACTATACCAAATTTTTAAAAAAGACTAACAAAAAAGATATTTAAAAATTGAATATGGATAAACAAAACTAAAAAAAATCTAGGTCATTTATGCCTTCAAAAACATTACAGTTTAAATTATAGTAAGTATAGTTAGTAAAAAGTAAAAACTGTCATACCAACTTGATAATTGTCTGAATTGAAAAGCAAAGAGTATGATGTTTTATATTTTAAAATTAACATGGTATAAAATCATTTAATCCAGGTATTTACTTGAAATTTTGAGGCAGTTCACAAATTTAAGGGGTACAAACAAAATTACTGCTATGGGGGGAAAAACATCCAAATAGTTTGTCACTTAAAGTAATAGCAGTCAAACAAAGGTTTAGCAAGCATTTGGCAAAAAAGCACTCCACTCCTGGTGGAAGACCAAAGTTTTACATTGACAGTGACTTCTAAGTTTTTTTAAAACCTTACATATTCATTCCATGCTAATTTTGCTTCTAAAAATTTATCTTAGTAATGATAGGTGAACTATAAATACAAACATATATATGATTTCAAGGATAGCTAACTATAGCAAACTTGTTCAAAGAAAAAGGATTCTTTAGGTGTTTCAAAATATTTTGCCATCTTAATCAATTTTGTGTACTGGAAGCCTATTGTACTTCCTGGACACACTGGAGTCTACAAAGCTTAGGGAGGGCACATTTAGGTAACAAGGTATTTTAGGACACAGTTTCCTAAGGTTTTCAAGGCCTAGTGTGTGCCATATGCAAAACCCCTTTTGAAAGCACTAGTAGTTTGCTTCTCATACTTTAATACTAGTCACACCCTAAATACAAAAGATTACAAAAAGACAGCATCTTTGAATTGCATTTTAAATTGTCCAAAGCACATTTATTGGTCCTATCTCTTGGACAAGCAAGACTATGCACACCTGGCATATCTGAAAATTAACACCCAATACACAGAAGCATGCTTTAGTACAAATCATTAAGTTTTTCAAGTCCTTTGAAGTGCAGTCCACTCTGCCATCATGAACTTCACATTTCTCATGTCTTATCACTGCCCAAAATATTAGAATAAAAAGGATAACTTGTTATTCCTCACTCCAAGTGCTGCACATCGGCTTGTTCCAGTATCCTCCGAATTACATTTCTCAACCTTGTGCTATACTATCCTATGGCCGAGTTCTATTATAACAGCAACGTAAAAATTAATTCAAATCAATTGGTATTGCCCTAAGTCATCTCAGTAAACACTGTCTACATATTTGCTAGGTATATTTAAAAAAAAACAAAAAACTAGTACTTGAGACTCTTAAAATATACATGCCACTAGGCCAATGCTATAAAGAACAACACATGGCAGCACTGTCTTATTCCCTTTATAGTTACTAAGTCTTTATTTAACCGTCTTTGTGATGACAAACAGTTGCTTCATGGCTACTGAAGAATCTTCATCAGTCCCTTCCTTAAGATTGCAACTTAAGTCTACCAAACAGAAATGCATGGAATGATCTTGTGACTGCTGCAAATAAAGACATGAGTGCTTATTCCCACTAGTGAGTTATTTTTCTTAAAGAAACTTACCTCTTAAGAATTCATTTGACTACAAAAAGGAACAGACTTTCTGCGGTCTGAAGGGATTTGTACTTGAGGATACTCCAGTCAGCAGAGGATCATGCTGAGCATTCTGCAGGCAGAACTGTTTTAAGTCCGCAGCTGCCTGGGAAACCTACACATAACAGAGAAATGCCAGTTGTTAAGGTTTTTCAATGGTTTTCTCAAATTTCTGGAAATACTTAAACAGAACCTCTCTTGCCTTAAGAATGTATCATATACTAATTAAAGACCAGCAGTCATACTGGCTCTTAAAACACTGCTTAGAAGACTCATTTATAGTGTTTTACTGGAAGCATCAAATACCAACTATAATTACATTTATTTACTAAACAACACACCTTGCTTGTTCATTAATTACAGGCTGTTCAAGTTAATGCTCACAGGTACTTAATATCTAGAGGTTAGAAAAAAAGCATCAACATTCTAGCAAACTACTACTTTAAAGCACTATTACTGAAAAAATGCTGAGTGAACTGAATGGACATTTAGGAAAACAAAAACATTTTATTCACAGTATTATCCCTAACGAGATAACAGCAAATGTCCAATTACTTGGCTCTGTAACCTCTGAAAGAGCAACTTCCAAGGAAAAACCTGCACATCATAGCTGGATCCCAGATTTATAAGAATTTATCACCTATCTCAGTTACTCTTTTCTCATTGCTGGGAAAAATACCCAACCCCAAAATGAAGGAAGGAAAGGTTTATTTAGCTCACAGTTTACTGGAGGTTTCTGTCCATACTCAGCTGGCTCCAAGGCAGAGCAGCACAGGGCAGAGAGTAAAAAGAAGTAGCAGCAGCTCCCGCAGCTAGCTAGCCCCTTACCCCTCCTTACATTGTAATGCAAATTACCTGCCCCAGGGCCAAGAGCAGCACAGACACCCACAGTAATCAGTCACCAACTCCAGAAGCTGCCTCAGACTGCAGAAGGCTTTGGGGGGGGGTTCAACTAAATACAAACCATAACATCACCCTAAGATGAATCTCAGTTCTTCTGGAGTCTGTTTAGCTTAAACAATGGTCCAGGAGAATGAGTGCCACAGCTTAACTGCTCCTGTAAAAGTACTTTCACAAATGGCTATACTCCTTGTTCGCTAAAAAGGAAATGTAGCTACAGTAGGGGATGGGTAGTACCAGTTGTGCTAACAGTACAGTACTTGATTTCATTCACATTAACCAGAGTAAGCATACAGAAAAGTACCTGAGAATTTCTTGTTTGTTTAAAATGCGGTAGGATCCAACATGACTACTTTCTGCAAACTTTTCAAAGGCCATTATGTGGCACTCATGTCCTTAATACCAAGACAATAGGTTGTGGACCTGACAGTAAAAAGACAGGATGCTCTGCAGTAAAGAGTGATTTGTTTAAAAAAAACAAAAGTGATTTGTTAACTGGTGATTGAATGGTTACCAGAGGAGGATACCTACACTGACATTTAAGCAGAGATCTCAACTGATCTAACCTGATAAATCACGTCAGAGAAAAACTATTCCAAACAGTTGGGGAAACTTGAGACAGACACAAGTTACTATAGCCCCCAAGGCACGATAATGACTAAACAGGAAGCTGAAACTGTAATTGTGGCATAATCGTTTCCCTTTCTCAAATATTCTGACTTACGGGAGTCTGTTAAGTACTTGTGATAATTTCTTAGCTTGTGCTAAGTTTTAAAGTATCACCAGAAAGTACCTAGCACAGAAGTACCAATAAAATGCACACTGTGAAATGGAACCTAACTACACTTTATGGCTACAGAAAATTCATTTAAAATCCCAAGTCTCCTCACCAGAGACCTAACATCAGGCAGAAAATGAGAAGTCCAAAACCAGCTCAATGGTGGTGTTTTTTTTTTTATAGTCCTAAGTAGAAGCCTCCTTCAGGAGAAATCAGGGCAGACAGCAGGGTAAGGCTAAGCAATTGAAAAAACTAGGTCTTTGAAGGCGAAGCTCTTTTTAGTAAGCACTTGTAGTTTGAGGACAACATTTCTTTGGCAACTACAGCCAACAACTACTTCTTACTGTTGCTTTTACTAGCCCACCCCGCCCCCTTTTCCTGGCTCACTTCAATCCGTTATAGTCCCACACATGAATGAAAATTTAAGTTAAGAAATAAATGATTTCAACTTTATCAAGATTTTTAAAATACACGCTTGGAACAGTACTTGAGTATCAAGTTGTCAGACAATACAAAATGTTTCAATTTGGTTATGCTAATAACCACAAGACAAAATAAAGAGGAGCCAATACTAGCCAAAACTAATCATTGTTAGGCAGGAACCACCAGCTATCCCAAGGTCAGTCTAGGCAAACAGTGTCCAACAAGGATAAAATGAATGCTTTGTTGAAGCTATGAGGTAAGAGCGGTAATCTGACACTCCGGAAACATTCTGGCAAAATAAATGTTTCTTTAATCCATTACTTAAATTACGCAAGAATTCATTTCCACTGTAATATGTCTTTAATTCTTTCAGGAAGATCTCTAGAAGGGGTCTAGGTGGGCCAGGTGGAATTCCTACTTTTAGTTTTTCGAGCAATATCCATACTGATTTTCCATAGCGGCTGTCTATAGTTTGCATTCTCACCAACAAGGTAGAGGGGTAGCCCACCAACCTAAACTTGTTATTCTTTTGTTATTATTTGACTTACTGATGCCTGCCATTCTTTCTAGACTAAGATGAAATCTCAGTGTTGATTTCATTTGTATTCCTCTAGTGGCCATTCTAGCTTGGAAGCAGCCTCGTGCGTGCATCAACAGATGAATGCCTAAAGAAAACACGGTACTGGACTTCTACACAATGGTGTACTATTCTGGCATAAGGAATGATAAACTTGAGTAATCTGTAGGAAATGAATATACCTTGAGATCATAACCTTAAGTGAAATCAATCAGACACACCAACTTAAATATTGCATGGCTTCTCATATAAAATTATATAAAGAGCAAAACAAGTATCAGGAAGCAGGGGGAGATCTTTTTCAAATGTGAAGGGAGTGGAGATGAGAGTGGGAGAGAGGAAGAGACAAGGCATGAAAACGGAATGAAATGTTTCAAGTACCAACTCCCCACAGGAGTATCATCACTATATACTGTACTGATAAAAAAAGTCACACTCACTTCCAAACATGTGTTCCGTGTAGGAAGGAAGATCTGAAAACCATCTTCTACTATGGGAGTAAGTTTGGGAAAGATTTCAAAACAACAAGTTTGTCCGAATCAAAAACCAAACGTCGGAGCGCACCGAGTGGGGTGCGGAGCCCGGCGAGACTGGGGCAGCGCAGAGCAGCGGTGCAGGCCCGGCCGCGGGCGGAGTCGCGGCCCGGAGCAGGCGGGAGGAGCCCGGGGTTCCCGGCCGCCCTTCAGCGCTCGGGGCGGCCCGCGGCGGAAAGTTCTGGGCCGAAGGGCGGCTGGCCACCCCCACCAAGGCCACCGGCTGGGCCAGTCGGCCGGCGCCCGCCGCTCCCCGCCCGCCGCCGCCTCCCCTCCCCTCCCCTCCCCTCCCCCGCGGCGCCCGCTCACCTTCACGCGGTTAAGCCCGGCCTCCAGCCGGAGCTGCTGAACCACTTTCTTCATGGCGGCGACGCTGGAAGAGCCAGACATAGTACACCCGAGGGCCGGGCCAACGCGAGGGCCAGGGGCAGCGCAGCGAGGGTCGGTAGGGCCAGACGGCAAGGCGCGGGCGGGGGCGGGACTCCGAACTTTGTCTAAGTTTCCGGTTTTGGGCTCCGCCCTCGGCGCGCATGCGCACCGCCGCAGCCCGCGGCTCGGCCCCGCCCGCCAGGCGCGAGCCCGGGGAGGGGCAGGGGCGGGGCCGGGACAGCGGTCTGCGGGCGGTGGCGGCGGCAGCGGCAGCGGGCGGAAGCCAGTCGAGGCCCGGCCTCCATTCTTCCCCCCTCGGGACGGGCTGGCCTGGGCAGAGGTAAGGAAGGAGTGTGTGGTTAGCCGCCCAGACCCGAGGGGCCTTGAAGAGGACGGTGGCGGGCGGAAGCCGCGGGCCCGGGTTTCCCCTCGGAGTTCGCGGCGGGCTTTGAGGGCCAGAAGGGGCAGAGTCCCCCGAGGCGTAGCGGCCCGGGTCGTCCGCCGTCCCGCCCCGCCTCACGCATGGGGCCTTTCGTTCCGCGGGCGGCGTCCTCTGCGTCACCGGCGGCCCCCGGGGCGGCGAGGGCGGGGGTCCAGGGCCGGGCGCGGAGGAGGGCGCGGCGCGGGGGACCTCGCCCCGCGCGGGAAGTGGGCGCCGGCGGAAGTGTACCCTTGGCGGGTACCGGCTTCTTGTGAGGCTTTGTTTTTGTAACTTTAAAAATAAAACTTTCTGTGTTCCGGGGAAGTTTGCTCCTTTTCATTTCAGTTCTAATTAATTGCCTTCGTCTGTAAATTGAACCCCACAGGAGTCTGTAAGAAAGAGTGGAGTGTAACTAAAATAGGCTCAGCCAACGCGTTCTTCGCCCTTGGAAGTGTATGCATTGAGTCCTAGCCCCCCAAATACTTTCTCTTTCTGTTTGGGATACAGCATCCTCAAATACGCTGATGTTTTGTGTAAGCATGAGTAATTTTCATCACGAATGCATTTACAATTTTTTTTAACTCCTGGGTCAACAAAAACTATTTGTACCAGTTCACATAAATGTACAGTGTAAATGTATTGTTTTACTTGTACAGTAGATGTAATGACAGAAACAAAGTTTGAATTTTAATTTTACTACTTAAACCTGACAACCTTTGGGCAAACCTTTTATTTTTTTTTTAATTTTTATTTATTTATTTGTGTGTGTGTGTGGTGTGTGTGTGGCCAGCTCAGCCCACCAGGGGGCGGGGCTGGCTGGCATGTGGTGCTGGGGGATTGAACCGCGGTCCCTGTGCTTTGCTAAGCTTGTTCTAAGTAGGTGCTTTAGACCACTGAGCCATCTCACCAGCCCTGGGCAAACCTTTTAAACTTTGCTAAGGCAGTTTCCTCATTTCAAAATTAAATAATAAAGCTTATTTTTTTGTAGTTGTTACTGAGAGGGAAATGAAATCGCATGTTTAAAGATTTTGAAAGGTATACCCATAAATAGTTTTTTCACCCACTAATTGGAATTATTTCTTCTTTGGCTTTCTGTTAACTGAAATCTTACTCATACTTTATAAAGATATGTAAAATTGAACATGTACCTTATATTCAGTGAGTGTTCTATTTTTCCATAGTATGGACTATACCTTAAAACTTGACTACAAACTTCTAGACATTTCAGGTATAATATGGCTCAGTCTGAGACATGCAGAGTGTGTATGACTTAACGGTTAAACAATCTCAAATTTCATTGTGTATTTTTAAACTACTTTTTATTAGGAAGTTACAAGATAGATTGCTGTCCCAAACACCAGGTAATAATTTTTGTAATATGTATCTAATAAAGGATTTTATTTGGGTTGGAAAAAAAGAAAATACACACTGAATTCACTTTTAAGTTCAATTGTATCTGAAGAAATAAAAAGTAAATCTTTCTCATGTCTTATTGCTATCTACTAAACAAATAACCTTCCACAGTGATCTAAAATATTTCAAAGGTTTTACCATGCAAACATAGAAGTTTATATTTTATATGGTTAAAGACAGACCCTGATGTAAAAAATTTGTCACCAAGAGAACACTTAACAGTAATGAATGGCAAGAGAAACCACTTTTTTTTTTTCAACAGAACATTATCAATTTAAATTTATCTGGGATCTTCACCTTTTTAGTATTCTTTTTTCTCTCATCACTGAGACAATATCAAACACCCAAAATTAAAGGAAGAAAGGTTTATTTAACTGAAGTATGTGGAGGTTTCAGTCCATAATCATGGCAGCAGAATATTGCAAAAGAAAGAAGACCCAAAAGGGAGAGGGAAACAAACCTAGGCAGGTGCAGTACTCATACTCCCAATCTTAGCACTAAAGAGTGAGCCAATCACAAGCTCTAAATTCAGCCACCTCTAAAATGACCTCCCCCCATGAAGCTTTAGGGGGACATGAAGACATAAATCATAACAGTAATAAAACACTTTTTAAGATTCACATGCCTTTGTATTTTACAAGCTAGTTCTCTTTGTGGGACATTGCACAGTGGTGAATCTCAAGGAGCTTATCTTCGATTTATATAGAAGCTTAAGAAAATCGAGATTAGAAGAGATTGAATTCCCTATGGCTGTATGGCTAGTTTGTGGCAGAGAAAAGACTAGCAAACTTAGAACTCATGATCATCTTATACATAGGGAATGTATTCCCTTCCTTGGGGCTGCACAAACTGGAGTAATAGTTTTTGCAATTGAATATGGAACTACAATGAAATTTAGTTACAAAAAAATAAAAGCCAGCCATGGTGGTACATGCTTTAATTCCCAGCATTTGGGAGGCTGAGGAGGATTACTAGTTCAAGTAGAGCCTGAGCTACATAGACTATCTTTAAAAAAGAAAATAGCTGAGGAGATAGCTCAGTAGAAATTCATTGAGTACTTCAGGGAATGTAATGCAACAGTAAAAGGCAACAAATCAAACTCTTTAAGATTTGGAAGGGGCCGGGGAGATGGCTCAGTGGAATAAGCGCTTCCCTGGCAAGTGCAAGGACCTGAGTTCAATCCCCGGTTCCGCAAAAAAAAAAAAAAAAAGATTTGGAATACAGACATTGAAAAATAGCTACTTGAGAAAGAAGAGGAACAAGATGGACTCCTGGGACCCAAGAAGAACCTGAGGAAAAATTGAAGCCTACAGAGAAAGTGAAAAGATAGACCATAAAGCAGGAAAAGGAGCAAGCAAACTGTTAACTTGCTCCCTGACTCCTGGCTTATGGCATGAGAGGAGGGTCAAATCTACAGAGACACAGTGAGGGCAGGTGACTCCAGAAGCCTGCAGGGAAAATGCACTAGTGGAATGAAGCATTGGATGCTGTGTGCTACGATAGCTGGTGAGTAACTGCAGTCCAAGGGACCACAATATTTCTTGGAGAGGGTATGTAGGCAGATACCATTTTAGGGAGGACCTAACCAAACCCAATACTCAGAGAAGCCATAGTTTGGTTTTATCTCAGGTTTCTCATTGGAATTCCACAGTAACTGGATGAGGGACATCTGCGGGAGATATCCAGGATCAGGGAGCTGAGATCAGATCAGCAAGAGACACTCAGAGTATTGTGGGCTGAACAACTGAGCTATAACCTCACAAGAGATGAGGATCAGCCTGAACTGCAGTGATGTTGAGAGCACCAAAATCACCCTAACTTAATCCCACTGCAGGTTTCTTGGCCTCATCCAAAATGGATGTAAATTCTGTCAGCCTCCTTTCTCGACCAGTGATAGCTAAGACATGTTCTAAATTGGACGTTGTAGATATTAGAAGATAACCACAATCTTGAAATCAGAGAAATAATTTGTTTTGTTTTGCTTTGATTTCTTTGGTTTTCCTTCTTTTTCCCTTTTTTTTTTTCCCCATGAATGTGAACATAGTTTCTAATTTTTATTCTTTTGGTTTTTTTCCTTTTCTTTCACTTGTCTTACTGAATAGTTTTATGAAGTTTCACTAATCTTCCTTTGTCCTTAATCCTTGCTTCTATTTCTCCCCTATTTTAAATTTTCTGTAGGATAAAATCACTCTATTAAATGGATATTTACTGTATATAATTTTCTGATTTGTTTTAAATTTTGAAATGTAATTAGAAATCTTGTACCTATAGTTGAAGGTAGCAAATTAGTTTCCACAGTTGTCATTCTCTAGACTGTGCTTGATGCTATTTTTTATTACTGATTTACTACTTTAGCCAAGGTGGCATAGTTGTTCTGATCAGTTATTCTTTCTTGTGTGCCACAATTGAAATTGTCTGGAGGTTTAAATAATACCATAGTTCAGTACCAAATAACTGTGTGCTAGGCCAAACAATCACCAACCTCTCATCCCTAATCATTTGAAGAGGTAGGATCTTGGGAAACACACAAATGCCAGCAATGCCTAGGAGACATCTCTAAAAAGTAACTTGCTGAAGAGGTCTTGATACTATTTAAAGCTATCTACCATAAGCAAATAAGCAGCAGCACAGAAAACAAATTTTAAAAATAAAAAATGAGAAGATGAGGAAGCAAGATGCAACTCCATGTCTTCATCTTGCCAAAGACACCTAAGAGGTGTTGATGTGGAAGAAATCAAAGGCTACTCAAGTGAACTTCCTAAAATGGTAGCAATGGAAGCAACAAAGTAAATGAGGCTCAAGGGGAAGAAAACAAATAATTACACAAATGACTGAAGAGATGATGATCATAATGAAATATGTGGTTAGTGGATCTAGAGTAGATAAAGATAAAGTAGAGGAGCTTAGAAAAGTGAATCCCCAAATAGGAAAAAACTGGATTCCATAAAACGAATTCAAACATATTTAGGAAATTCAAAGTTCTATTGAGAGTATACACAGTGGAGTCAATGAATGTGAAGAAAAATATCAGACCTAGAAGACAGTTTTGCTGTTAGCAATCACCAAATGAAAAACTTTAAAAATAGCAAAGGACCATGAAAAATTAATCCAACAGGTGTTAGATAATACAAAGGCGAATAACAAAGATTAATCAGAATCAAAGATCAGAATAGTGCAAAGGACATTTAAAAAAAAAAAAACTTGTTCAAAGAATAGTAGAAAATGTCCCAAGAATGGAAGAATAATTTGACAAGGAAGCATATAAAACTCCCATTAGCCATGATCAGAAAAAACCTACATTCCAGAAAGTCAATGCAAGAAAATATTAAAAGCTATTAGAGATAAATACCACCTTTGAAGGGATGTCTTTTGGAATTGCAGTAGACTTTGCAACATAAACCCTTACATCAAGGAGAGCTTGAAGTGAATTCTATATATCAAACCCTAAAGGAAAATAAACTCTAACCCAAATTGCTGTACCTTGCAAAATTATCTTTCAGAATTAATAAGATACTTCCATGATAAAGAACACCTGGAGAAATCACCACCAAGCC
>NW_004524685.1:5366133-5393210 GCF_000260255.1 Octodon degus | reverse complement strand
AAAAAAAAAAAACACAAAGGACTTTTTCCAAAATAGACAACATTCTATCTCATACAACATGCTTAACTAAATCCAAAGGAATTAAATTCATTCCATACATAGTATTAGAGCATAGTACAATGAAATTTGAACGCAATAGCAAAAGAAATCACAAGAGCTATATAAAAGTATTGAAATTATATAACAGCCTTCTGACTAATTAGTGGGTCACAGATGAAATTAGACAGTTTCTACAATATGACATGCTGACACTTAGGGAATGCAGTGAAAGCAGTTCTTGAAGGAAATTTGCTGCTGTGAATTCCTACATCAGAAAAAAAAGCAAGCCCAAATAACCTAATGTTGGAGGTCAAGCTTTTATAAAAAGAATAAGCTGGGGGTCTGGGGAGATGGCTCAGTGGAATAAGCGCTTCCCTGGCAAGCGCAAGGGCCTGAGTTCAATCCCTCATTCCACCAAAAAATAAATAAATAAAAAAAAAAAAAAAAAGCACTGCAGAATGGATCAAGAAACAAGACCAAACAATATGCTGCATACAAGAAATACATTTAACTAAAAAGGAAGTTTAGTTTACACAAACAAATTCAGTTGAAAAAAATACTCGATGGGACAGGAGCCCAGAAAAAAAGCAAGTATAAATAATCTATTTGCAGAAAAAGGAATTTCAAGTCAAGACTGCTCAGAAGTAACAGAGTCACTACATAAAAGTTATAAAGAAGTCAAAAAGACATAACTATGCACTTGTTATAAATAAATAAATAAATAGAATAAGTTAAGTCCAAGGCACACATGGAAGAAATTATAAAGATCACAATAGAAATCAATGCAATTGAAACTGAGAAAACAATACAAAGAATCATGGTCAGAGTTGGTTCTTTGAAAGGTTAAAATAGACAAACACTTAGATCAAAAAAGAAAGAAAAGGTTCAGAGGTAAGCAATTAGAAAAGATCCTAACAGATTATGCAGAAATCCAGGTCATACCTATTTTGAGAATCTGTATTCTAATGAAATGCAAAACTCAAATAGATTCCTAGATACATGAATTACCAAAGCTGAATAAAGTAGATAGAAAAATTCTAAATGACCCAATGTTAGTCAGATTGAAGAAATAATTTAAAAACTACCAACAAAGAAAAGCCCAGAGATCTAATACCACAATTCCTCAAACTAATGAAAGTGAAAGGGAAACAGTATTCCCAAACAATTCCTGGAAACAAGCATTCCCATGTTATCAAAACCAGAGAAGGATCTAACCAAAAATGAAAACTGCAGGCCAATATCTTTAATGAACATAAATGCAAACATTCTCACTAAGATACTGCCCAAAAAAGGTAGGAAATTATCAAGATTATACACCATGAACAAGTGGATTCATCCCAGCAATGCAGTGATAACATAGGCAAATTAGTAAATGTAATATATCACATTAACAAATCCAAGGACAAAAACCTACATAATCATTCCAATAGATACAACAAAAGCACTTGACAAAATCCACCACCCATTCATGATTTTAAAACCTTCAGAAAATTAAAATAGATGGGTTTTTTTTATCTCGATATGATGTAAACTATCTGACACCAACAGCTAATATACTAAATGGTGAAAAACAGGAGGCTTTCCGTCTAAAATCAATTCCAAACAAGCAGGCTGACTATCACCACTCCTGTTTGATATAGTTATGGAAACATTAAAGCAATTAATTGAAAGAAAAGAAATATGGATAGGAAAGGAAGAAGTTAAATTATTTTGGATGACATGATGCTTTGCATAGAGGACCCCAAAAACGCTACTGAGAAGCTCCTAGATTTAATAACCAAATTTAATCATGTAGCAGATACAAAGTTAATACTCAGAACACAATAGCATTTCTATAAAAAATAAACTCACTGAGGAAAAATTAGGGAAACAACATCTTTAACAATAGCATCAAGAAAAATGAAATACCGAGGAATCCATCTAACAAAGTAAAAAGACCTTTATGTTGAAAACTAAAGTATAAAAGATAAAAGAGGATGTCAAAAAAGAAAAAAGTATCTCTTGTTCTTGGGTAGGCAGAACCAACATAATGAAAATGGCCATAATTCCAAAACTGTTATCATTAATCCAATCTTGATCAAAATACCAATAACATAGCTTATAGAACTAGAGAAAACAATCCTAAAAGTCATTTAGAACCAGAAGAGACCTAGAACACCAAAAGCAATTCTGAATAACAAAGGCAAGGCAGGGGGTATCACAATCCCAGACTTGAAGTTATACTACAAACCTATGATAATAAACAGCATGGTATTGGCAAAAAAGAAAAAGGAACAGAATCAGTGCAACAGAATGTAAGATACAGAAACAATTCAATTCTAAACACACCTTTCTTATTTTTGACAAAAGGGCCAAACACTGCCCCTGGAAGAAAGACTTTGATGAATGGTACTGGGAAAACTGTCTCCAGATGTCAAAGATTAAACGTTGACTATCACATCATGCAATAAATAAAATCAAAATTGATCAAAGATCTATATATTGAAACAGAAAAACTTATCTACTGGTAAATAGGATAGGTAAAAAATCTTGAAGACATAAGAGCAAAGACTTTATGAACAAAATCCTGATTACATAGGAAATACTACAGTGATCAGTGACTGGGTTCACATCGTATTGAAAAGCTTTTGCACAGCAAGAGAAACCAACAGAATGAAGACAACCCACAGAACAGGAAAAAAAGTTTACCAATTCTTCCTCAATAAAGACTAATGTCAGGGGTCAGGGAGATGGCTCAGTGGAATAAGCACTTCCCTGGCAGGCACAAGGGCCTGAGTTCAATCCCTGGTTCTGCCAAAAAATAAATAAATAAAGACTAATGTCTAGAATAAAGAGCTAAAAAAAAATCAGACCTTCAACTTTAAAACCCCAACCCAAAAATGGTCATCTAAAATTAAAAGGCACTTCTCAGATGAAGAAGCGTAAACAATAAATACATGGGGGGGGGGGGTTGATTTTCCTTTTTTTTTTTTTTTTTTTTTTTTTTGCAGAACCGGGGATTGAACTCAGACCATTGTGCTTGCCTGGGAAGCACTTATTCCACTGAGCCATCTCCCCGGCCTGATTTGTTTTTTTTTGTTTTTTGTTTTTTGTTTTTTTTTTTGTAGTAGAAATTGAACTTAGGACATTGTGCTTGCCAGGCAGGTGCTATGTCACTGAGCCATATCCCTAGCCCAAATATATAAAAAAATGTTCAACATCACCAGTCATTTGAGAGATGCAAATTAAAACAATACTGAGACTCCATCTCCAGAAAGAATAACTATCATCAAGAAATCAACAAATGCTGACAAAATCAAAAGTAAAAATAAAGACCAAAGTGGATGATAGATATTGGCCAGTAGGAAGAAAAGGTTCAATGTAAAGGGCAATAAGAGGAGGGTAAGAAAGAAGAGTAAGGAAAAATGAAAATAAAAGGGGAGATATTTTATAAATAAGGAGAGAAGAAGGGCTAAGGGGAGGGGAGTGGAGTGGGAAAAAATAATCAAATATTATGTACCAATAAAATTCCCTATGATAAATGTGACCATTGTATATATAAAAAGCAATATTAAGGGAGAAAAAACCCTTTCTACTCTTGGTATGTTTGAATATTGGTAACTAGTATGCAAATAAGAATGTTGATTGTTCAAAAAACTAAAACTACAGGTCTCATTTGACCCAGCTATTCCCCTTCTAGGAATCTTCCATAAAGAGTTAAAACCATCATAACAGAGCAATATATCGATACCCATATTTACGGCAGCACAGTTTGTAATAGCTAAATCTTGGAAAGAGCCCAGATGCTCATCAATGGATGAGTGGATAGGGAAATGTGGTTTTTACATACAATGGAGTACTACACTGCCATAAAGAATGATGCACTTGAGACATTTTTAGGTGAATGGAATGTTGTCACTTTGAGAACATAATTTTAAATGAAATAAAACTGACGTATGTTTAAATATCACATGATTTTTCTTGTATGAGAAATCCAAATGTTAAATAAGAAAATGGATGATAGATATTGGAAAGTAGAAGAAAGCAGTTCAAATGGGAAGGGGAAGAAAGGAAGGATGAGAGAGAAAAAAGAAAGGAGGGGATAAGAATAAAAAAAATAGAGTGGAAGGAAAACCATAGAAACTAAAGTTTTGAAAAAGAGGGAACGAAGGATTGAAGGAAAGGAGAAGAATGAGAGAGAAAAAAATTAAGATATATTGTGTAAAGGTATATTCCCTATGATGAATGTGATCATTATATATGTCAAAAGTGTACCAGTAAAATCAATTTTTTAGATAGGGTCTCACATTGAATTCACTGTGTTGCCTAGGCTGGCCTCAAACTCATGCCAGTTCTCCTGCCTCAGCCTCTCTCAATTTCTGGGATTTCAGACTTCCATCACCATGCCCAGCTTGAACATCAGTTTTTTGTTTTTGTTTTTGCAGAACTGGGGATTGAACTCAGGCCCTTGCGCTGGCCACGCAAGAGCTTATTCTACTGAGCCATCTTCCCCAGCCCCTTGAACATCAGCTTTATATGTGCTATTGTCAAGTTAGAAACTAAAAATTACCAGAATCCTTGTTTCTAAGCACTGAACAGTGTACCAGAAATTTTCGAGCATGATTTTTAGCACTCCTATTGACTAAAAATCTTTTTTCCCAAATCCATAGTTGAAAAGATAATTTATGCAGTTTCCTATTGAGACTAGGTATGACCTTGAGATCTTCTTCAGTAACTAACTTTCTACATTTTTTTTTTTTTTACTTTCTGTGGTTCTGGTAATCAAACTCCAGGCTGTGAGCATGTGATGTAAGTGCTCTAACACTGAGCTACATCCCTAGTCTAGTAACTCGCTTGGAATTAGTGTGCAAAATACAATTGACTTTCCATTCCTAGCATAAAGGTTGTAAAGCAAAATGTTGAATTAAGTGAGAGATTATAGCAGAAGTCTACAATCGCTCTGGTTATTGAGACTCCTTTGTTTGAATTGTTGGTGACATTTTATTTATTAGCTAATTTGTAATAGTTAGAGTTTGAAAATCTCAAATGTTGTTTTGTCAGGATTTTCTATGTGATTTGGTTAGGATCTATAAATTCTAAGCATAAATTTTTAATTAGCCTCTTTTTGTTTTAATAACAATCATCTTACCTCATGCAATGGAGAGATTATTACAAAGTTGAAGATAGAGCAATAGTGAAGACTGATATTCCAAGAAAATCCAAAACTAAGAACTTCCCAATGATAGGAGAAACAGGAAGTAGATCCAAGGCTCTGACCGTCAGCAAACGATTTTTGACAAGAATTTTTTTCTGTAGTGCCTGTCTATAGATGTGTCTATGCATCTCCTGTCTATGTTTCTCCTTAATATGCCTCCCACAACCAGTTCATTATTCTACTTTTAATACTTATCTATGTTATTATAGCCATAACTCTGATAATGACACTTATTACTTCATTAATTCTTTTTTCTACTTTATTCCTGCCTTAATATCTACCCACTAATACTTCAATCTTGAGATATTTTCCTAATTTTAATTCCTAAAGGTTTATCTATTGATATTAGGCTATTTTAATTTTTTCTGAGCTGCCCAGGTTTTGGTCTCCAGCGCAGATCCAGTCAGAAATAACAAAAGGAATTCTTACAGTCCAAAACATGACTTCTTTTTGTTACCTTAGAAGGGATAGTATAAGGGGACAGTTTACCGTATGATAATTATAAAGCAGATCTTAAGTGAACTGTCTTTACTTTGCCTAATTAGAAATTTGTTCTGAATTAAAATATTTTAATGTATTTACAGAAACTACACAGTCTAGTTTCCTAGAATGGGAACAGACGGGAGAGATATACTCCCCCAGGTCACACCCCAGGGATGTACCTCTCACAAGCATACCCAACCTAGTAACACATGAAGCTGTGGACTCCTCAGTGAATCAGTTCACTGATAAATATAGTGCACCTATGATCAGTCATCTTCCAAGTCATTTTCCAAAAACTCCATCGCCGATCACATAAGGCTTTGAAGGAACATTCTAGATCAAAACTATAACATAGTATAATTATTATATCACTAATTCTCATCCAATAAGACAGTGGGCATATATGCATATGAATCATACATAATTTAAGTTCATAATAGAGACTAACAATAAAGAGAGCCTTTCAATAGATACAGAAACAAAACTAAATGTTTCTTCAAATATTGATGTATTTAAAATAGTATAGCCAAAATGGCAAATTCCATTTTACTTTTTAATTACTGTAGGAAATTTATATAGGAAATTTTATGTGAAACTGATTTAGAAGATTGTATATCTTGGAAATAATCTTCCCATTTTGATATCATCAAAACAAGGGTACCTGGTAGGGTTTCATAGAGATATACTCAGTATTAGATTAAAGAGTTAAAGTTTTGCTGTATTTAAATCATCATTACTTTAATATAAACCAACAGGAACAGTGTTTTGAAATCTAAAGTTTCTACTACAGTGTTGGTATGATTGTTGTATCCTTAAAGACTGACCCAATTTGATGGTTCCTTTATTAAAATAATAAATTAGCCAAGATGGACTTCTATTCCTTGTTCCCATTAAGTTCTTAATAAATTGAATTTTTATTAAATAATAAATTAGCTGCCTTATTTTTAGTTTTTATTATATATTGCTATATTTTTAACTTTATCGTACATTCTTGTAAACTGCCATAAATCCTTTGAGGAAACATAAAAAGAACATACATACATTGCCTGATACATTTAAAGAATACTATTTTCATCTAGAGTGTTTACATTTATAGAAAAATAAAAAAATGTTTTAAAACACTATAGCCATTTGTATAAGTTCAATCTTTCCATTCCAAAATTATAGTTATGTATTACATAAAATACTATAAAATTTTTACCAGAAAAATTGAATTGTTTAGAATAGTAAAATATGTCCTAGTCTAAAGTACATTACAATGTAACTAACCAGTTTATTTAATTATCCTTCACTTAGAATGGAATTACATCTTGATAAATCCTTTGTAAGCTGAAAATAAAGCGCATTTAATACACTTAACCTACTATCATAGCTTTCCATTGGTACATTTTGTACCAGTTATCAGCTGTGTACTGTTGGGATCTTGTGGCTTACTGGGACCTATGTCTCACTACTGCCGGCCAGCTTTGTAAACTGCCCACACAGTGTTAGCCCAAGAAAATATCACAATTCTAAATTTGAAGTGTTGTTTTTGCGATGCTATAAAATAGGAACCACCTATATAAGATGTATTTTTATTTCGTTGCAATTACTTGTTTATTTGTAAAGTGTCTTATAAGAATAAGATTGTATACATTCTCAAGTTTCATTTGGAATCTTTTCAAGCTCATGTATTTCTTTTCACTTTTTGAATAAACCTTAGACCAGCAGTAAGTGCAACGCTATTTTAAGCAAGCCAAAAATCAAATGTAGTACATAATACTACTTACATGAAGAAAGTTAGAAGAAGAACCAGAATCCCAACTGATGATTATAACTTGCAGACACTGATGAGTATGCCACTCAACCCAAGTCGGCCTTCTTCATCAGAGGTAAGAAAATTATCATTGTTTTTGAGAAGTTTTGATCTCATTACCCAATGATATTTCTTGTGTCACTATCTCAGTTTCCCTAGCATTCTAAATCGAGACCTCTGATGAATTGATCTCACCATCTTTATTTTTCAATAATAATGAGAAATAATAATGTGTGCTCCATACTTAGTTTAAATTCCATAGAGTAGTCTTGTTCAATCCTTATCTCATACTTTTAACTTTGCCTTTGTCTTGCTCTGTTGTTCTCATTTGCAAAACACTAACAACTTCATTTCTCCACCTTTACCTCACCCACTCTGGAGCCACAGAACATGATAGAGAAAAATATGCCAACAGAAGGATGATTCTCATGTTAAATTCATGACAGTGAACCTTTTGCTGGTAGTCTGCCACTTTTTAATTCACTACATAGTGATACCCTATCTCAAAAAAAAAAAAAAAAAAAAAAAAAAAAGAAGAAGCTCTACTTATTTTGTTCTACTAACCCTTTTTTCTCCTGATTTGTACTTTCTACTACTATTTTTCTCCACTCTCTCTGGCTTAATCATACCAACTACCTTAAGATCTTTCCTTTAGCTCTTCTTTATTATTGGTTTTTGTTTTTTGCTATGTAGAGTCTTGCTATGTAGTCCAGGCTGGCCTTTAACTCACTGTTTAAGGCTAGCCTTGAACTCGTGGCAATCTTCCTGCCTCAGCTTCCTCTATGCTCCCTTTAGCTCTTTCTGGAACTGTTTATCTAGGATATTGTTTGACTAGTTCATTATTTCCCCTAATTTACTGAAATCTTATGTGCTCTGTGTTAGCTACTCTATTCTTAAAAATTGAAAACTTCTACAATCATTGTCTTCCCTATTTTTCTTACTGTTTTTATTCTTGTTTCCCTGGTAACTATCTGCTTGTAATATACTAGATAATCTATTAGTATTTTATATTTACTGATTACTTTCTGTATACAATACAGGGCCAGGACTACTCTGAGGTATATGATGTACTTCCTGTCAGAGTGCAAGTTTAAGGGGGGAAGAAGGTGGCACTAAATACTTTATAAATTAAGATAAATATTTGATTTTAAAAACTTAAAGTTATTGCAAAAAATCCATGGTGGACAAGATACCAACATTTTAAATACAAACAGGGTTCAACAGTTAACCTGTTAAGGATAGTGATTTTGAAGCTGAAGGCAAATGGAAACACACACACACACACACACACACACACACACACACACATGTTAATATATATTGTTGGTTAATGAATTTAGTGAAAATATTAGTTCCATTAAAACCAGGAATAAAAGATGAAAACAAATCAAGATTTTGGTATAAATAGAATATTTAACCCTAAAATATATATACTTTAAAATTTTTAAAGTATTTTATTCTTCCGAAAAAAGTGGGAGTGTTTTTTTCAGGAAACACATATACAAATGTTTAGGTTAAGAAATATTTTCTTCTGTAACATATTAATACTTTCATATAAAGACAATGCCATATTTATTCAAACTTCTTGAGTTTTACAGCTACTTAACATAATAACTTAGGAAATAATATTTTACTGTTTTTCAAAATGTACCATATAGAAAATGTTACTGTCATGTCTATGCAAACATTTAAATTGTTGTTTAATATTTCATCAAAAGTATAGAAGTAGGGGCTGGGGAGATGACTCAGTGGAATAAGCACTTTCCTGGCAAGCACAAGAGCCTGAGTTCAATCCCCGGTTCTACAAAAAAAGAAAAAGAAAGAAAGAAAGAAAGAAAGAAAGAAAGAAAGAAAGAAAGAAAGAAGGAAGGAAGGAAGGAAGGAAGGAAGGAAGGAAGGAAGGAAGGGAAGGAAGAAAAGTATAAAAGTAATTTATTTGATTTATAATACCAGTTTGAGCCTCACCTTCAGTGCAAGAACCATTTTTATCTCCTGTAAGAACAACTCCTTTTAAAATAGGTCATATTCAGAGCCAGGGAGATAACTTAGTGGTCCAAGTGCCTGCCTAGAAAGCACAGGAACCTGGGTTCAAACCCCAGCACTGTGCCAGCCCTGTCCTGGGTGTGCCAAGCTGGCCACTGAAGCCAGGCATGGTGGTGCATGCCTGTAATCCCAGCACTAGAGAGGCTGAAAGAGGAGGATCACTACAAGTCTGACCTGTATAGTGAGACCCTGTTCCAAACACATTAATAATAGGTCATATTCAAACTTCTTAGAAGTTTCCTCAGATATTTAATATTATAATTACAGTATAATTATTTCCTTACTCTGCTTTTATTCTTTTTTATAGTAATGAGATTATACTAGATAATCTATTAGTGTTTTATATTTATTAGTTATTTTTGACCTTTAATATTCAGGAAATAGCAAGTTAGACTAGAAAATGAGACTCAATTTGCTGTTTCTATTGTAATATTCTCAATATTCTAAATAGAAGGATTCTAATTAGAGTCAGTATAAAACATTAATGAAAAAGTAGATAGCTTTATATAAACACAGTTAAGCTTATAAGTGTGCACTAAAATCTATGGAATAGATTCTGCCTGTAATTATGGGAAATAAACATACTTTCCCAACTATGCTGTTAACTTTTTTTAGGTACTAAGAGGTACCAATTATCACAGCTCTAGTATGGGGGAAGTATATAAATGATAACAATTATGTGAGATCACTCGAAAGGTGTGAGTAGCTGGGGAAGTGGGAGGGATAAAGGTTCTTGATGAGAAAACTAGTATTCACATTGTAGGTCACAGAAAGAGTACCTATAGCAAATATATTGCTAGAAATAAATCTAGAAATCAAGCTGTATCTACAACATTTCCAGGAAAATGTGCTCCTACTGCCAAATAACTAACAACAAATTTTTGAAATTTCAATTTTATTTGTTCACAGAAATGCATGTATTTCTGCTTATTTAAAATTTATTTATGAAAATTCCATATATCTTTTTTATAGGATATCAATTGATTTTTGTCCATCTTGAAAATATTTTAATTGATTTTCTTTTTATTCAGTTGGTGGAGCTTCATGTTTTTTATGTCCCTGAAGGATCATGGAACTATAAGTTAAATACTATATCAATAGAAGTTGTTAACAAATTTATTTCTGCTGGATTTATAAGGCAAGTATTTTATGACCATGTAACAAAGTACCTGAAAAAAATCCCTATTTTCTGTAGAAAAAATTTCAAAATTGTAAGTGAAAATTATTTTCTTCATTTGATGAATTAATTCCTAATTTAATGAACACTATTAACAAATAGGATTGAGTAACAGGTAAACATTTTGATAGGATCAGATATCATTTGGCTATAATACTGTTGCCCAGAAAATAGCATTAACCTGCATATTACTTTGATTATACACAAAAGGAAAATTATCTAAAATTAAAAAGAGTGTGTTTGAAGAGCTGTGAATAATAGTGATATATGCCTAATAGCCTTTTGCTTAGAACTGTTTAAAATATAATCAATGAACATTTATGTGTTACTTACACTTGTATGTATATGATGTGTGTGTTTATTTGTGTCACATTCACAGAAAACTACATGATACCACATGGCCTGACTGCCTGCTTATATCTCTTTTGAGTATACCTCTCTTCCTAAACTTTCCCATTACTTTCTTCAATCACAACAGCTTCTTTTCTCTTCTGGAGTACTTCAAATATGGCCCTACCTTAGGACCCTTAAAGTTTTTGTTGTTCCTTTCCACTAGAATGCATTTTCTACCCTCACCACATACTCTCTAACCTCCTTTAGGTCTTTAGTAAACTACTATTTTTTCAAATATATATCCTCTGATCACTGTATCTTCTTTAATTTTTTGTTTCCTTTATTATTATTTTTTTTTTATGGTCAGCTCAGCCCACCGTGGGGCCGGGGCTGGCATGGCATGTGGTGCTGGGGATCGAACCGAGGTCCCTGCACTTGCATGCTTGCCTAAGCCTGCCTAAGCAGGCGCTTTAGACCACTGAGCTATCTTGCCAGCCCCTTGATTGCTGTATCTTAAAGAACAGTAATTTTCATTTTTTTTCATCCCTGCTTTATTTTTTCTATAGTACAACTTTTATGAATTGTATTTTTTTTTTTTTTACTATTTGTTAATTTTGTTCTTCCACTTAAAGTCTATGAGGGAAGAGATTGTTGTCTGTTTTGATGATTGCCAGATTTCCATCCTGTGTAACAAGAATACATAATTGAGGTTCAGTAAATATGTTGATGAAACAATGAATGAATGAATGATTTCTGTACATTTCTTGTAATATTCTAAGGAAACAAGAACTAAGAATTACATAAGCAATGGCTTTAAATTTTAGTCATTGAGGAATGTATCCCTAATGAGTAAAACTGTGAGGTCTGGCATCATTTGATCATAAAAGAAATTCTTAAGTATTGGGGATCCCTACAGTGAGCCTCCAGACTCCCGCGAGGTATTACAGCACATGGCAAGAAGGAAAGAAAAAGCAAGAGACAACATGTCAGTAGAACAGGAATCCAGGATGATCAGTTGTTCATGAGGAACAAAAGGCCACAAGGCAGTCAGAGCCTCAGCATTTATTGATTGAAGAGAGGATTACTGGATGACTCATAGGGCAGTGGTGATTTTAAACTGAGGATCTGTCCCTGAAGCATCTTAAGTCTTAGTCTCAGTCTTAGTCATAATAAGTGGGAGAGGATTACCCACCCCTGATGGGACAGTGAGAGATCTCAAAGGGTGATACCAAAAATCTCAATCCTCCATTTGCCCCATAGGGAATTATGAGAAACTAGCCATGTGAATTTGTGTTCCCCAACACTTAAGAACAAATGATTCCTGCTAAATTTCCAAAATAAGTATGTGTCTAAATTGATCTTTATGTATATATGGATGTACCTTGAAACCACAATGTTAAACAAAAGAAGGCACACGAGTCTAAAAATTGTATTGTCTCTTATGTGGAAAACCAAAAATATAAGTGAATCACAAAGCAAAATAAAAGCAATGGAAAATAAGGCCAGCAAGATAGCTCTGCAGACTAAGTGCCTGCTTAGGCAAGCACAAGGAGCGGGGTTCTACCACATACCACGCTGGCCTTGCCCCCGCCCCATGTGCAGAGCCTACGAGTAAGAGTGGGTATGGCGGTGTGCACCTGTAATCCCAATGCTAAGGAGGCTAAAATGGGATGACCACTACGAGTCCGAGCTACATAGTGAGACCCTGCACCAAATACCTTTAAAAAAGAAATAAATTTTTGGCAAAGGCAAAGGGGACTAAGAGATGGAGGGTTGGAAGTGGGACATAAAAAATAATTAAGATATGTCATGTATACATACCACCCACCCACAATCAGTGCATTAATGATGTGCCAGAGACATGTATTACTGAAATAAAATTTTTTAAAATGTAAAGTATATAAATTCCATAGGAATGCTTTACTTCAATCATAAAATTTGGTGATGGATTACAGAAATAAACAATCATTTTCCTTTTTATTACAAAAAGAACTTTTGTAACTATTATTCATGTAATTTTAAAAGACAGTCATTTATATTGAAAGATATCTATCTACAAAGGAGATCTTTGTAAAATAGAAACAATATATGAAGTTGTATGTGAAATATGGAATCATTATGTGTTAGATAGTTGACTAAAGATACTAATCATTGGTGTAGCCAAAACCTATTTACTTATATACTATAAGCAATTTCATGGTATTTCAGAGTATCACCTCAACTTACTTTACAAGCCCTGAGACTACGCCTAGGTGAATTTCTTGGTGAGGATGCTGTTGCAGAAAAATTTTTGTTTCTAAAGTGCATTGGAAATAATTTAGCTGTGGTGAGTGTTTTTTGTTTTTCCTTGTAATAAAAGAAAAGGATACCTTATCAGATTATGTTTGTTAGATGCATGTTACCAGATATACTAAAAGGATGGTTTTGAGGCGCGCGTGTGTGTGTGCGTGCGCGCATAAATTTCCTTGAGAAGAAACAAGATAAATTTAAAACGTGATTGTACAAGGGGTATTTTCAGAAAATATCTATTGACACTTACTATGTACAAAACTAGAAAAAAGGGGCTAGCCAGATAGCTCAGTGAACTAAAGTGCCTGCTTAGGCAGATGCAGCAACCAGGGTTTGATCCCCTGTGGGGCACACTGACAATTGAAACTGGTGTAGTGGCACACACCTGTTATCCCAGCACTTGGAAGGCTGAAAGCAGGAAGATTATGATGAGTCTGATCTGTGTAGTGAGACCCTGTAGACCCTGTACTAAATACATAAAAAAAAGCATCCAGTAAGGATCTTTAAAGTGTATTCTGTGTAGCAACTACAAAACATTTTTTTAAAAAAGAGTAACTTTGTGAAAGGAAATAATGGATAACAAGTTATAGTTCGTTGAAGGTCTTTAAGGTATGATTTATAGGTTCCTACTCTTTCCGAAGCCTAGGGTTTTTCAGCAAAACAGTGATATGATTAGAACTTATAATAAAATTTGTGAGGTGCATGCCTGATTACAGGGTCAAGTACCCCCAAGTCCAGTTTCAGTGACCGTCTCAGTGTGTCCCGGGGGCAGGGCCGGCACCGCACACCATAGAATTTCTAGTATATTTGATGCAGTGACTAGAAATTGACTTATATTGTAAACTTTTTAGAATCTAGGCATAGTTTTTAGATTTGGTTTATATATGCTACATCAGAAAAGAGAATAAAGGTAAAAATAATTGGAAAACTGTAAAAGCTTCAGTTTTTTTCTCGCTTATTTTTTTCTAGGTGAAGGAAAAGCAAGAATCAGAACTAAAACTCAAATCATTTGCTCCTCCATATGTATGTAACATATTTTAGCTTACATCAATTTTTTAGCTCATACTATTTTTTTAAATTACAAACTAATTTTTAAATTTTTCTGTATGTTTTAGGCTCTTCAACCAGAATTATATTTGCTTCCTGTAATGGACCATTTAGGAAACGTTTATTCAGCATCATTAACAGTTACTTTAGACGGGCAACAAACTAATGATGATCTTGCTGAGATTGACGGAACAATCCAGAGACCAGTTAGTGTAACTTTGTCAAAGGAAGAACCTGGAAGAATTCCCAGTTCCTTAGAAAATATTTTGAGAGAACTTTTTAGCAAGAATCAAGGTGATTTCAAATGAAATGGGAAAAATAAAGGTTCTCATTGTATGTTTTAGCAGTCAGGTCTATGAGTAAATACTGGGCAAACCTTGTTTACAATGTAAGTAGGTAAAAGAAAAGCTAACAGTTCAGTTTAGGGATTAAAAAATTGCCAAGCAGGAGAAAAAAAACCCTGTCCTCTATGTTAAAATAAAACAGAAGTAGTTACAGCATTTAAACAAACTCTATTGTCTTTACTTTTTATAATGAATGTTTCAAATAAATTAAGACTATAGGAAAAGAGAATAAAGGAAGTGACTTACCATATAAAAGTTCACTGTTACGCACAGACCAGAAGGGTCTTTTCAGCTAAACAGTATCAAAGCAAAGCAAAATCAATACTACTGTTGGGGACATTTGTATTTCTAAGAATTCAAAAAGTTTTGTCTGACCATACTTATCAATTAATAATTTTATTAAAAAGTTCTGGGTAATTAAAACTTTTATGAGAATTAAATAAATATACTATTAATAAAATGGACTAAGCTCTTAAGAGTGAACAGAAAAACTTTAGTTTTTATATTACATAAGGAAATATGCTATTTGTAGGAGAAAGGCAGATATATTAAATAAATCTCCCATATTAATGACAGTATCCATCATAGCTGTAAATCCTATTAGTTGTTTTTTTTGTTTTTTTTTTTCAAAGCCAGGGTTCTGAACTCAGGCTTTAGGGCTGGGGATGTGGCTCAGTGGCATAAACACCTGCCTGACAAGCACAAAGTCTGGAGTTAGATGCCTGGCACCAAAGAAAACAGAACAAAAAACAGCTCAGGCCTTGTACATATAAGGCAAGCACCTGCCCCCAAGCCATATACCCATACCCACAATCTACTAGGTTCTAACTGTATAGTTGCATATGTTGTCTTCTAAAAAGCAATACTTCATTTCCAAACAGCATTTTCTTAAGTGTTAGGCACATTCATGTTTTCTGTTGAGTACTTGATACTGGGGAAGTGCTCATTGAGGTTCTTTACCTCTGTCTTTATTTGGGTACATCTTGGCTTTCCAATTATAGTCATTACTTAAAGTTAAGCTGAAGGAAAAGATACATAGAAACATTCAGAGTAGAACCCCAGTATCCCTGAATAGTAAGTATGAGGTCAAATATTTAATAAAGAAGTTATGAGTGGTGTCATATTTGACACATGGCCTGAATATGTTGCTTATACAAACTTCAGTAAAGAATAGTGAGAATTGTAATTTTTTAGGTTCCATGCAATTGTAGTTTTTAGTATTAATTTGTTGGTGCATTAATCCAAAGGAATTGTGATATAAATGAGAGGCTATGTTGATTTTTAAAAGCTCTAAAAGCATCAGTAAGTATTAAATAGAAAATGAGGATTCACAGTATTTCTGCAACTCAGGGATAGCTTTTGTATGTGTTTCTGCAACTCAGGGATAGCTTTTGTACAATACACACTATTTGTATGTGTTTTTGCAGTTATTCCATTCAGTTCTTGTATACAATGTGTATTTTTATTTTTCAATGAGGATAGATACACTAAAAACAAAAGGCTTTTTTATCTGAAAACATTTCCATCAATGCTTCATGCTAATATAGATCATCATTAGGGAATTCCATTATAATTTATTTCCTCAGTCCTGTATTAATGTTTTTATTATTATGTATAGAGCTGTAATTTTTTTCTAAATGCAAGGTTGTGCATTTGTTCTATTATTGTTTTTAGAAATTACACACTACTTCTAAAATAATACAGTTGTATTAGCAATTTTCTTTTAGATTTTCCAAACTGGTATATCTTTTTCTGGATACATCCTTTTCCAATAGGGGCAATTACTCCTTTGATTTTTGTGATAATTGTTTTTGCTTTCCTTTTCTGTTTTGCAAGCCACATGTATATACCTTAAAATATATTTTATATCCGGTTTTAATTTAATATATGTGTTTGGAATTTCTTCATTTAGTCAGTATTGTAATTATAAGATTCAACTGTGTTGTCATGTCACAGTTTCACTGATTTTCATTCATTATATTATATACTGTTTGTGTGAATATATTTTCATTTCTTTATCTTTTCTACTGCTAACAGACATTTGGTTTGATTGCAGTTGGGGGCTAGTAAGATATGCTATTATATACATTTTTGCATGAGTTCTTACTGTACATTTACAAGAGACCTTCTCTTGTGTACATATGTTCAACTTTACTTAATAACACATATACGTTTTCTACAGTAGTTGAATCCAGTATCAGGGTCTGAACGTTTTTACTGAACCTTTACCTTGGGAGTGTATTAGAGATTTTCTATTTCCTTATTTCTCTTGCTCCACTTTCTGAATAATTTCTTTCAATCTCTCTTTCAAATCTATTTTTATTAATTATGCTTTAGTGATGTCTAATCTGTTAAGTCTTACATTAAAATTTTAATTATAAATATTTTTTTCTATAAGTTCTCTTTGGCTGAGAATTTTTCATGTCAAATGACCATCTGGATTTGTCTTCAGAAACTTTCCCAAATGTTTTGCATATTTTCTGTTCTTTTAAAAAATTAATTCATTAACTTACGTGTATAAATTCTCAATTATGTCAGTATTTTAAAATGCAAATTATGAAGTAAATCAATATTTTAAAAATTTAATTGTGACCTGTCTTTATTTTTTTTTGATGGCAGAAATTCTTAAATTTTGTCAACATACTCAACTACTGAAAAACAATATTGATATCTTTAGATATCTATCAGTTTCTGCTTTATAACTGTGCCATTAGATCCATGCATATTTAGGGTTAGTGCATCTTCTTGATGGATTAACCCCAGTATTTATAGTGCTTGTCTATATCTCTGGTAATAGTGCTTATGTAGATATTTACTGAATCTGATACTAATATAGCCATTCTACCTTTCCTTTGATTAGTGTCTGTATGATACACATTCTTCCAATCTTACTTTGAACTTATCTGTAACTTGGTAGTTCAAGTGACTTTTATGTACACATCATAGTTACTTAAATTCAATTTACCAATGTATGCTTTTTAATTATTGTATTGTTTACATTTAATGTAATTTTTGGTATGTTTGGTTTTAGATATACAACCTTAATAGTTTTCTTTCTATTGATCATGTCTGTTTTTGTTTTCTTTTGCCATTTTGGAGGGTTGAATACTTTTTTAATGACTCAATTTCATGTTTAATATTGGCTTCTTAGTTAAACGACGTTTAAAAAAAATCCTACTGGTTGCCTTAGGGTAGGAGTCAGTAACCATGTATTATTTTTGTTTAAAGGCATGCTCTAGAGGTTGCCCGTTTTTGTTGTTGTTGTTGTTGTTGTTGTTGTTGTTGTTGTTTTGTTCTTTGTATTTTAGGGAAGGGTCTACAGAGTGTTCAGGGCCTCACTACTAGATCAGACTCATAGTGATCTGCCTGTTTACAGCCTCCCAAGAGCTGAGTTTACAGGCACATGCCACCATGCTCAGTCTCAATTGCCTTCTCAGCGAGCCCCAGGGGTGGGCTGGCAGGGCAGGCCAGGGGTGTTGCCTGTTTTTATACATAAAGTTTTGTTGAAATATTGCCAGTGACTGCCTTTGCACAGTAACAGGGTTGAGTGGTTGTGACAGAGACCTTGTGGTCCACAGGCCTGATACGCTCACTCTCTGGCCTAATTAAGAAAAAAATTTCTGACTTCTGCTATGGGCAGTGTATTATAAGTTCAAGTCTACTTTCAAATTGTATATAATTTCAAAAACAAACATTTCATAAGTATCTCTTTTCCTCTATTGCATTGTTACCATTTTTACATTAATAATTAAAATAAGGAAGAAAATTATTTATTTATTTATTTATTTATTAATCCAGGGATTGAACTCAGGCCCTTGCACTTGCCAGGGAAGCACTTATTCTACTGAGCTATCTCCCTGGACCCTGAATTTTTATATTTACTTCATTTATCATTTCTTTCTGCCTGAAAAATGCCTTTAAAATTTCTTTTAGTGAGAGCCTGCTAATGGTGAATTCTCTCACCTTTTATCATCTGAAAGTCTTTATTTTAGCTTTGTTTTTGAAAGGTATTTTCACCAGATATAAAGTTCTGATTGATAAGTTTGCTGTTTTTGTGTTTGTTGCATAATTTTAGTGAATTTTATTATTTATATTTTGTTTATTATTTTCTGATATTCTTGGATCTGCGTTTGTTGTTTTTCATTAGTTTTGGAAAAATATTTCTATTACCTTTATTTTAACTTAAAATTCAATTCCTTTAATTGCCTTATAACATCAAGTTTTGGATAAACATGAGTAAAGTTATTATAGATTATCTATTACCTTTTTTTCCCTGGTTCTAGGTGCAACTTTCTACTCTGCAGTTGGATCCCCAGGCCTACTATGCCGGCCTCGTCCCTGGGACGCACTGAGAGGGCAATTGAATCTGGGCGTGGTGGCGGCACCTGTAATCCCAGGTCTTGGGAGGCTGTAAATAGGCAGATCACTATGAGTACAATCTAGTAGTGAGACCCTGAACACCCTGTAGACCCTTCCCTAAAATGCAAAAACAAAACAAACAAACAAAAAAACCACACTTTCTTATTTTGAGATAGATTCTAACAAAGTTGACAAGACTGGGCCTGAATTTGTGATCCTCCTGCCTCAACCTCCCAAGTACCTGAGTTTTACAGACATGAGCTGCTACAACCAGCAAATTGTTAGTTTTTATGTACAAAAATTGTAATTTTTTTATGTTTCTAAGTTGCATGTCATATTTACAAAGGCTTTTGCTACCCCTGGTTTAAAATATATGCAAATATATTATGAATGATTTGTTTTTACTTTTCATATTTAATTTTTAAGCATCCTGAGTTTGTTTGATGTGAAAAATAAGGTAGTATCGACTTCTAAATGGATATTCCATTATCCCTAAACATAAATTCATTCCTTTCTCACTGATTTCCAGTGGCATCCTTACCACAAACTAAATTGCTATATACACATGACAACTTTTGTACTCTCTATTCTTTTCCTTTTATCCCTCTTCTAAGCTACTACTGACACGGATGATGGTTGCTTTTGGGGGTTTTTGATACCCAGGATTAAACCCAGGATCTTATATTTATAAGGCAGGTACTTATGCTGCTGAACTATGTGCCCAGCCCCTGACACAGATGATTAGCTTTATACTTTTTTTGTATACCTATGTGATAATTTTCCATTCAATGTTATCCCTTATTGTGAAGGTCAAAATTGTATGTTATGTATAAAAATGCTTTTTTATTTTTAAATCACTGTACCAATATAATTTTCTTCAACCTTAATTTTTATTTTCTTGAACTTTTATTTGTTCTGTTACTTGTCATTTTGTTAGAAAGTTAAAATTTTTTTCATAACTATAAGCTCTGAGGACAAGGATCTATAACAATAAACTTATTCAAGCATAGTGCTAAAGAAGTATTTGTTAAAAAAAAAAGTCTTAATATTACCTATTATGTTCTTAGGTTAAAACTGTAACAGTACAAAAATGATAACGAACTATATCCCTTCTGAAATATGTGATATTTTAGAAGATAAATTTTATGGTAAATAATACAATGTTGGCAAATGAGAGTACTATGACTTTACATAATTCTAGATTTTATGCTTTTATATAATACTCATTTTTTATTTATTTATTTTTTTTGGTATTTTAGAGAAGGGTCTATAGTCCAATCTCACTACTAGATTGGACTCGTAGTGATCACCTGTTTACAGCCTCCCAAGAGCTGGGATTACAGGTGCATGCCACTATGCCCAGTCTCAATTGCCATCTCAGTGTGCCCCCCCCCGGGGGGGGGGTGCTGGCACAGCAGGCCTGGGGATCAAACCCTGGCCTCTGTGCCTGTTTGCAGGCGCTTTAATCCACTGAGCTATTTGGCTGGTCCTGTTTAATATTCTTGAATTGTACATCTTCTATTTTTCATTTACTTTTAGAAATTTTTATAAATAATCCAATTTTTGGTAGTTGCATAATCAATACCTATATTCAACTAAATAATGGATTTTTGAGATTTTTTCCAAATATTTAGTATATTTTGTCTCACCCATTAACAATATCTTACTCGGGTTTCTATATGTTAATGCCATAATTTTAAAAAGCTTTCTGTTTGTATCTTGCTAGACAGCTTGGACTCGTAGTGTTTTCCTATCTCATCCTCCTAGCACTGGGATTACAGGCATGTACCACCATGCCCGTTTTCTCCAGGCCAGCCAGCACAGTGTGAGATATCCGGGATCAAACCTGGGTCTATGCACTTGCCAGGCAGGCACTTAGGTTGCTGAGCTATCCCCCAATCTCTTGTTGGTATTTCTTTTAGCATTTTTTTTTTTATTTTTTATTTTTTTTTAGCGGAACTGGGGATTGAACTCAGGCCCTTACGCTTGCCAGGGAAACGCTTATTCTACTGAGCCATCTCCCCAGCCCCTGTATTTCTTTTAACAAGGAGAAATTTATTTGAAAGTAGTCTGTTTTGTACAGAAGATTAATAGAGTTATGATCATTTCTTTCCTAACTTCTGACTTAACCTATTTGTTCTTGTATTACCTTATTTATTCTCTTGTTGAAACTGGATCCTCCTCGTTGGAAAAATATGATTGGTGAGAATATGTACACTGTATGTTTTTAAGCATATTAATGAAGGAGAAAAATACAGTTGGAACATTCATAATTCATAAATCTGAATTTAAGTAATGAAATTCAAATTCTGTGATATATGAAACTTTCTGAGTATAGGACACTCAAATAGTTCCACATTTTGGAGAATTTCACATTGCAAATTTTTGAATTAGGGATGCTCAACTGAAGTCTACACAAATTATGTGAACATTCCATTTTTTTTTTTCTTTTGGTAACAAAGTATCATACTCAGGACCTTGTGCTTGCCAGGTGGGCACTTGTGCTGCTGCGCTGATTTTGGAAACCTGAAATACATTTTTTCCCTAGGGCACACCCAGGGGCGGGGGCAGCAGGGCATGTGGTATGGGAACCAAACCCCAGTGCTTTCGCTTTCCAGACAGGCACTCAGATCACTGAGCCATCTCCTGAGCCCCTGAAATACTTAAGTTCCCAAATATTTAGATGAGAGCTACTTAGCCTGTGTCGCTCCATTCATCTTTGTGTATTTTAGTGGTTATTACCCTACATTAATGTGGTGAATAGCTATCTGGTGGTCAGCTTACTATATCCAGCTGAATTAAACTAGCATAGTTCTGGGTGCAGGAGGCCCATCAGAGGGTTGTTTCCAGCAGCATAAAGGCAGAACAGGAGAAGCTGCTAGAATACTGTTAGCTGTTGGAGCTGTTGGAAACTGCTAGTTCTGTTAGGCTGTTCTGCTGGAGGACCTTGTCGTGCTGGCTTTCCCGATGAACTTTGGAGAAACATGGGTCCTCATCTTGAGCATCAATTCCTGGCTCTGGAGGGGAAGATGGTACACTGCTCAGTCTCATGAAGAAGCTTGTCACATTGGCTTTCTTGACAGGAACTCGGCTTTCCTCATCACTGGAGGAATTCAGGAACTCACTGTTGCTGGGGATGGCTGTGGTACTCTTGTGGGGAGCTCTGGTGCTTACCTTGAGCTTTGCTTCCTAGCTCCAGTTCAGATCCCTCAGCTTGTTAGCACAGATTCTTCATCCCGCTGCATAGACTTCCTAACTTCCGCTACTGACCTTTGGGCCTTTCCAGCATATATCCATGTACCAGACCTGTATGAGACTTTGTTGTGGGCTCTAGGCCTCTAGTTGGACGGGTGGGAAGCATTGTTATGAGCTCTAGGCCCTCAGCTGGATTCATTAGTATTTAGTATGTGGATAGATTTCCTGCACTTGTAGTATGTGATTCTTGGGTGATTCACTATAAAATACTATTATAAAATGTGTCCTGTACTGTATTGGTCACCTTGCAAAAACCCTAAACCATAACAGTTAATTATCTTCTTTTCTCTCCCATGGGTCTGTGCTGCAGATCTTTATAATTTATGCTGTGCCTCAACTTTTAACATGATTAAGATTTCACTTTATCATTACCTCAAACTAGTATGCGGTTGAATTTTTTGAGAGATAGGGTTCACCATTCTTTCAGCTCAGACTATAAGCTTTGAAACTATTCTTGTTATAGAGTTAATAGATTCTTATGTTAAAGAAGCTTAAAAACTATGTTGTTAAGCTTCCCATGTTTGCATTTTCCTTTATTACAATATATGCTTTACAATCCCATTTGCAGTATTCTTATTACAAATTGGATTATTTATCTCTCTGTTCAAAAACTTTTTCCAATTACTACTTAAAGCCCACAGTCTTAAAATGCCATAGAGAAGCCTTCATACTCTGAGTTCAAACCAAAGGTCACAATGTATGGCCAGGTAGGTGGTTCACCGGCTGCCGCTAGGCCTCTACATAATCGTGATTGGAGTGGAGCTTTCAGGGTTTAATTATGTGACAGTTGTTTCAATAATGAGTTTTGCTTTGTTGTTTCTTTTTGGGGGACAGGTAGAAGGAGTGTTCTTATACATTCAATTAATATCTGAGCAGCTGGTATAGTTATTTTTTTTTGTTCAATTTGCATTGAACAGATCTTTTTTAAAAAAATGTTTGTTTCCCTTAAATGACTTTGCTAATGCCAGCTGGGAAATAAATGGCAGCAGCCAAACTAAAGTTGGACCAATATGAGCAGCAGGTTGCAAAATATTTTGGCAATCTTTGCAAAATGATTATTCAAACATTAATTTGACTCATTTTCTAAATTTTTAAAAAATTGACACATTGGGAAATATATATCAGCACTGCTACTAAATTAATGGATCTTTTGTTTATACACAGGTCATAGAAAGTTAGTGTTAATTTCTAAAAATGGTCTGCCCTTATGAAAGTATACTGTTAAAATGAGAGAAATTTCATAAATAAAAAATATGCAAAATAACAAATTTTAATGCTCTATGATTATTACACTAGGATATTCCAGGGAAGGTGCCTCAGAGAAGTACTTCAAAAACATATTCTTAGCAAGGGGTTATTGTAGACAAATTTGCGTATAACGTGCATTACACTGGCAGATTTACGTTACCCCCACAGATGTCCTTCCGTCCGTATGTACATGTGCACGTGCAAGGGGTCTCTGTTCTTTACTGTTGCTTCATTCAGTGTCTTCCAATTGACCAGGGAGTTTTCTTTTCATATAAACTAATGTTTCACGAAATTTATTTTGGAAATTGTTCCCTTAATTCTCTATACAAAGTTTATGAGGATTCTGAAACGTAAGACAGTATTATAATACATACATACAAAAGCAAGTTTTCTTTTACTATTTCATTAATATTTTTAACTTTATTTGCTATGTGTGAACATCAGCATCAGTAAAGAGAAAAGGTTCTCCCAACAAAAGCCAGAATGCAAATCACATTGAAAACTGTAAGTTGCCTGCATCGTTGGAAGATTCAAGTGATTATTTTCACAGCCATGAAAGGTAATTATTACAGATTTTGACTCTGTGAGTTCTAAGCTAAACTATAAGAAAAAGGATGTGGTATTCAGAGTACTGTTATAAGGAATTTTTAATTACGGCAAAGATGTAACTGAAATTAATGCCTTAACCTAAAATTAACCCAATTCTCACCTTTATTGTTGTATACTAACATTTCTCTGCAATATAATAAGGGATTTTTATTACTAAACTTATTTTTGTTGTGATATTTTTCTCATTAGGGAAAACCTAATAACAGAAAAATTTGTTTGCATTTGTTAGAACTAATTCTTATTGCCTCACATTCTTGGATGTAGGTAAATTCTTGGCTATAGGTAAACTAGTAAATATGTTTGAGTTTCACAGTGCTATTATTTCATTCAAAATTATAGTGTTGAGTCAGTTTTGCTTATAATTTTTTAAATTAAGACAAGGGTTTTATAAATTATTATCCACACAAGAAGTTTCTAAGATTTCTAGTTATTTTGCTTTGTTATAGATATTGAACCTTGATTTGTATTTAGCTATAATATAATGAAATATGATTGCATTAATTGTGATAAATTAGTTTATGAAAGAAAATATGATAATGGCCTCAAGCTAGATTCTTTTTCCTTTTTTAAGAGATGGGGTTGCACTGTGTTGTCCAGGCTGTTCCTAAACTCCTGGACTCAAGCACTTCTGCTTCACATCCTTGTGTAGCCGCCACCTTGCTTGGATTTTTAGACTAAATTTAGAAATTTTTAATTTTATAACTGTATTTATTGGCCATCAAATAAAATATGCAATACAGTGATATGACTATGAAAGTTTATGTTCATAAAATCGTATTTTAATATGACTTTCAAATCTGTCCTACTCTTTAAGTCAGTTTATTTGGAAAAATGAAGATCAAGCCATCAACAGAAGACAAGACAATCAGGTATGATTTGTAAATTCTTATTCAAATCTGGCATCGCAACCTAATATATCTATTACTTAGATTAAACTGCAGGTTAAGATACCTGAGTTTTCTGGTTATGACACCTAAAGAAGCATATTCTTCTAATATCAATATTGTCAAACGTCCAATTTTTATTTCTGCTTTTGTAAGTGAAAACACAGTGTGGCTGAATGAGAGAAGCACAGTGATGCAACAATACTCTTTTATTTTCTTCGTCAATCTTTACTTAACTTGAAGCTTTGGCAGCTAATTTATAACCAAAGACCTATACTTGATTAACTCAGGGCTTTAGAACAGATTTCTGTAGTATAATAAGAGGTAGTACAGTAGTAGTTGTTTACTACTGGCTACTAGTATTTTCTCTTTTACCTTAGATATGTTATCTAATTTTAACTGCAGTAGTTCAAAAGAGTCAATGAACACTGGTCATTTCACCAGGTTATTCTCAAGAAATGATGGAGAGACTGGAAGAATTTTCTAAATATTTGCAGGATAAATTTAGCTTCTTTGTAAGAAGCTTGCAATGCTAGTTTCAGTGATAGTTAACAATGAGTACCAACTAATATGCACTATTCTAAGTATCTTACACATACTAATTCATTCAGTTGCCACACAAACCTTATAATGCAAATTGTGGTCAACATCCCCATTTTACAGATGAGGAAATTGAGGCTCAATGATTTGCCACAACATAATATAGGTAGTAAGTAATGGAGCTGGAAGTCGATCTTAAGTTGTCTAGACTGGATCCATAGTTCATACTCTTAACTACTATCATAATAATTAAATAATAATGATTATGTAGCAACAGTCAATTATATAGCATTTATTGGACCAATCACTGTTTTGGATACTTTATGTAGGTTAAATTATTTACTTCATTTCTGAGGAGATACAATTTTCCTTTTCAGATTAGGAAACTAAAACCATAAACTTTTCCATAGTTACCAGTCTTTCATACTCATTTGACAAAATACCAACTAGTTAATAGAAAACAAACCTCAAATCAATATTTAATTGTTTGTTTGTTTCTCCTTTGGTACAGGAATCAAACTCAGGGCCTTGAGCCTGCCAGGCAGGTACTGAACCACTGAGCTACATCACCAGCCCCCCAGTCTTTAATTCTGCCATCAAGTACAAACTATTTTTTTCTGGTGCATTCATAACTTGGTTATAGGTTCTCCTCAAACCATCAATATTTATTTTCTCTTGCCATCCCAGTGACAATTTTTCTTTTTGAAATTTGAAGAGAACTGACACATTTAAAACTTTTTCAGTCATCTGGATGAATTAAACCCTGCATAGGAAAAGCTCCAGATCACAATATTTCCTTAGCTTTTTGTACATTTAAAACTTTCTCCATTGTTGTAATGGTAAGGGAGCTGAACTTTTCATATGTGTGTGGGCTGGGGATATAGCTCAGCAGCATAAGCACCTGCCTGGCAAGTGCAAGGTCCCAAGTTAGATCCCTGGTACCCGCCTCCCAAAAGAATATGTATGCTATTTTTATGTATTCTTTGGACACATGTCTGTTCAGCTCCCTTGTCAACTTTAAATCCAGTTATTTGTTTTATCCTATGAAGTTGCTGGAGTTCTTGTGTTTCAGATTTAAAAAAGAAAACAAATTTTCTCTAGTATAAAAAAGGGCAAATTAAGCCCTATGCCTGCTCATTAAGGTCTGGGGATTCTTAATGTTCTTTTAGTTTTTATAGTTTTAAAGAATTATAAAAAATAAAAAACAATATATGTCAGAGACCATATGTGACCCATACATTTATTGTTCTTTGGCCCTTTACATAAATTTGCTAGTTCCTGCTCACACGCCTGTGTAATCCCAGCACTCAGGAGGCCGAGGCAGGATGATCTTTGTGAGTTCAAGGTCTGACTGGGCTACAAAGTAAACTCAAGACTACCTAAAACGGTAGTGAGACCCTGTCTCCAAAAGGCAAAAGTAAATAAATACAATCTATTG
>NW_004524685.1:5348859-5366033 GCF_000260255.1 Octodon degus | reverse complement strand
GAACAAGCTTGGCAAGGCATCAGGGACCGCGGTTCGATCCCCCAGCACCACATGCCAGCCAGCCCCGCCCCCTGGTGGGCTGAGCTGGCCACACACACACCTCTCTCTCTCTCTCTCTCTCTCTCTCTCTCAAATAAATAAATAAAGGTTTTAAAAAAAAATAAACTTAATTAGGTATTTTTTTCTCTAGAAGGTCAGAGAATTCCTTTTTTCCAGGCTGTATCTCAATTGAGAACTTACAGTTTTTCTGGATATAAATAGTGGACCTTATTTTCAGTATGAAAATCAGGACTTCTTTCATTTGAAGACTTTTTTAGATTTTATGTAGTGTTCATTGTTTTTCTTTTCTTTTTCAGGGATCACAGTATTTGATCTTCTTTACATTGTCTATCACTTTCTGATGGATTTTTTTCACTTTCTTTGGGCTCTTTTTGTTATTCTCTTCTATATTACCTTACTATATTTGTGGTCATATCTGTTTCTCCGTTGCACATTTGCTAGCTTCTATTAATTTCTGAGATAACTTTTCTTCCACTTCTTTCTTGAACTTGGCTAATTCCATTTTATGTCTTCTGTTTTGCAATTTAATCTTTTCCTTTAAAGTTTTGGTTTTTGGTGTTATACATAAACACTAGATGTTATGGTGTATATTTACATGTCCCCCAAAGCCTCCTGTGTCATAAGTGGAGCTTTTTGGAAGTGGCTGGATCTTGAGTATGTGATACTGAGATTAAGGATGTGATGCTGGGATTGACTCAGAGTATGATGATAAGATTAAGGGTACCCCACACTTGACAGACCATAAGGGATAGAAAATTAGCTGCCATTGCCACTGGCTACTTGTTACTTTGCTGCCTTCTGCTTGCCATGAACTGTTTTTCCTCTAGTACCCCTCTGCCATGCTACTCTGTAGGAAACCAGCCTTCTAGGAATACCTAACCGGAAGGGCAAACAGAAATTAAACACAAGACACAGAGATAAGCTTGAGAGACTGGGCTAGGGAGCTCTGACCCCTAGTGAAGCAAGAGCCCTGAGCATCTGGCTTACCTTGCTTTTATTTACTTGGACACAGGAGCAGGTAATTAGGGTAGCAGAAGATTCATCTGCCTCCTCTTATCTATAGTATATGCCAAGGTAAACAATGGGATCTTAGCTAGGTTGAGTCTTCCTTGGAATGTTCAGTGTGCCAGTGTGTCTCCATGTTGCCAAAGCAGCACAGCTTGCTGTTTTCTTCCTTTGTGCTTACAGAGAAAGTCAGTTCTCAATGTTTGGTCTCCTACAGCACCTGCCTTGGAGCCAGTCAGCTATGGACTGAAACCTCTACAAATTGTGAGCCAAAATAAACCTTTCCTCCTTTAACTTTGGGTGTTGTCTCACCAATGAAAAACAAGTAACCAAGAGACTTGGTTAATTATATTTAACCTGTGTTAGGAGTGTTATATTTTTCTCTGCTTGTATACTGTTTTGGTTTAGTTTAGCTCAATTCCAGTGTTTTCTTCATAAATTTTAGATGCTATAATGCTTTGCAGATTTTTTTTTTTAAATTTGTGCTTGAGTTATTCTTAGGAAGGCACGTGGAGTGGTGTCCTATCTTGTTTCTTAGATTGAGAGCACCCTCTTCTGTTGCTATAGTGAAATGCAGTTCTCTTTTTTAAGTAAATGAGGCCTTTGAGTGAGGAGGTCTGATTTTTGTTCTTTCTCGCTAAATTCAGTGGTGCTCTTATCTTGGCTATTTTCTTCTTTTCTGTTACTGAACTAGCCTACAAAGAGACAATTCTTTCCTCCCGGGGCATTTTCCTTTCCATCGGAAACTGTACCTTCCAATTATTGCCTATTCTGGCACCCAACATTTTTCATGCCCTGTCTTTTTATATCCTTCGTACAAGGTCTCTTTGTCCTCAAGTACTTTGCCACTCCACTGGCACCCTCTCCTTCCACACTGAACTATGGTTGGTACTTGCCCATGCTATCTGTGTGTCGTGAGTGCTCTCTGATGCATTTCACATCTGAGACTCTGCCCAGATGTGAGCTCCTGACCACATTAAACTTAAGGTCTTTATTTTCCTATTTATGTGTAAATTAAAGGATTCTATATCCCAGGCTATAAGCATAAGGCGTGTGTGATTTTATTTAGTTGGAAGGATATGCAGAGAGATTTTAATGTGTATGTTTTCTGTTACTGTGTGACAATTTTATTGTATAACTTAATAAAATAAATAAGCTAGAAAAATAATAAAACAAATAGGAATTAGAATTCAATAAAGCTAAAAGTAGAAAGTGAATTAGAGAAAAAAAACTAGCAGAATCCAACGTGAGTCAAGATGTATAAGGTAGCAAGTTGGAAATATAAACATGGTAAGGATTGAGGTGGGTTATCAAAAAATGGTAGAAGCATGAAAATCAAGAAAGATAAAAGCAGAGAAAATATATGAGAATAAAATGTTATACTGGTAAGATTTTGAAGACATGATAGAATCATCAATTTTCTAAGTAAATACAAATTATCAAAGTTAACGTAAGATGAAAAGAAAATAGCTATTCTAGAAAAATTAAGAAATTATCATATTAAGTAACTGAAAGGAGAGATCTTGGAAAGAAATCAGATTTGTATAGAAAAATAATGGATTCAATTTTTTATTTGTCTGAAGTATCTGTATATGATGGCCAAGCAATAATGCAGTGAGGAGATTGGAGCATGGGTGAGAATCTGTAATCCTATAAACCCAAATTGAGAGTTTGTCACGATGTAAGAGAAAAGATATGTGTTGCTGGTGTGCATTATCACATACAGACGAATGCACAAAAAGTGTGTAGCCTAACAGATCTTGGCGATTCTCTTGCTTCCTCTTAGACAGGTGACAAGGAGCACGTCCTTCTGCCAGACCTTATTGATTTCCCCTCATTTCCTTTTCAACAGCAACCTGTTCCTTCTTCAGGAATGACAGATATCTCTTTATTACAAATGGAGAGTAAGTATGGTGACACTATGAGTATAGCTCATTCAGTGGGTAAGTTACATGCATTACTGAGGAATTATTATTTAATGGACAGTTTCAGTTGAGAACAAAAATTTCTGGACACGGATGGTAATTGCACAACAGCATGCATTAATGTCACTGAACTGTGTACTTCAAAATGGCTAAAGCAGTGAATTTTGTTACGCACATTTGACTATAAAAACATCAATTTTTACATTGATTGCTACATTGTTTACTCACTAATATAATGTTTTTTAAATTTTTTATTAATTTTAATGAGAAAGAAATAGCAATGAGACAGTTTCAAAACAGGTTAGTAGCACAGTTACAATAATTAATACAATGCATGTTGTTGTCTTCATAGTAGTTATTCACGGTATAAGATGCAGACATGATCTCTTCTCTAAATGATATTAGTACAAATCTTTCTTCTCATTGAACTATGAGAAAGTAGCTGTATATCAATCCTATTTTTTATCAATTTTATTGAGAAACAAATAGCAATGAGACAGTTTCAAAACAGGTTAGTAGGACAATTACAATAATTAACACATTGCATATTATTGTCTTCATAGTAGTTATTCATAGTACAAGATGCAGACATGATATCCTGTCCAAACACTTTTAGTACAAATCTTTCTTCTCATTGAATTAAGAGAAAGTAGCTGTGTATCTATCCTATTTTGTATATACAGATACAAAATGGTCCTTCATTTATATCCCCTTTGTTTAGTTTTGTCAGAGATGGGTATTCCATCGCCATTTAAATATTGTAGGTGCATGAATTTAGCAAAATAATCCAGTATAGTCCAGTACTCAGGACATAAGCGAACCTGTACTGTAACATCCTATAACTCAGTGGTGTCCCAAATTTTCTGATCAAGGAGATTATGGGGCCACAGAGGAAAATGATCAATGATGTAGCGTGTGCCTAAAGATAGTCACATGGAGAGAAAACATTCTCTCATGCTTTCACAGAGAGCAAATTGGTCAAGCAATGGCTGTGACTCATCCACATGGCTGACACTGACAAAGGATCTACAAACTGCGCTACAGGGTTTCAGGGTAAATCCTGAGGGGACTTGACTGAACTTATCAGATACAAAAGTTACATTTCTTGTTATATAGGTCTTACTTTATCTTGGTCTTAAGCATCCAGCAGAAAAGTATAAAAATGAGGTATAAAAAGTAAAGCCATATTAATATGCTGAGCTGTAAAAAGCTCAAGTCAACAACTTCTGACATTGCCAGTCCTACAGCTAATCCCTAATATAATGTTTATAGAGTCAAAAATGTTTTATTTTAATGTAATACAAGTAGATCTTAAGAAAATATAAAAAAGTTTTCTTCTATGAAAAAGTAAAACAAAATTTCATAACAAAATCAGAGAAAAGCAATGATAAACATACCATGTATCATAATCTTACACATATTCCATGTGTAATATAACTTTGGGCCCAAAACTTGCCCAAAGAAGTAAACCAAAAGCATAACTACTTGAGCTTTATCTAATTTCTACACATATATGTAAATGCAAAGGGACACTATTTTACAAATCTAGTTGTAGAAGTCCAAATAATTCCTCCATATTCTCCATAATGGTAAGTGCAGCAAGAAAAACAAGTCTCAGGCAGAATTTATTCTTGCTATTTTGGACTCTTAAATTTACACTCCATCTTTTAGAATATGAACCATCATTTGGCTTTGCAATGACTGATGAGCATATGTTGTAATCTCTTCAGGAGAAAATATTATTGAACAAATGGAACAAGTAAAGGAAGAAAGAATATATTTGGAAAGAATTAGAGAAGAACTAATAAAAAAAGTTGAAAAACTATTTGAACAAAACAAATTGAAGCAATATCATGGTAAAATTTATTACATTGATTTTTGTCGCTATAAACTACCTTAAATTTTATGGAATTGATACTTTTAAAATAAATAATAGTTATAATTAATATTGGTTCTTACTGTAATAGTGTAAGTGACATATGAAGTAATTTCAATATAGAAACCTCAAAATCATTATTCAGCTCTTTTATACAATAAATTCTTCATATAGTTTTATAAGTTAAAATGCAAATATTTTTATAAGCAAAATTCGTTCATTTATTAAGTAAGTGTTTATTCAGTGCTCACTGAATCTAGTCACTGTTTTAGTGGCTGAAGAGATACGAAAAGAAAGACCCGATTTTGTCCCTGTCATTTATAGATTTTTTGGTCCAGTAGTGAAATGATAATAATCAAGTTAAGTATTAATGATACCTCCTGTTGAATGCTACTATAAAGAAATTACAAAATTCTATGAAAATGAATGCAAAGGAAAAACATCTAAATTTGACTGAATTGGTTGAGAGGCTTGCAAAGAGTGTTGCATACACTAGGATGTGAAATGTGCTTATCTCCAGGCCTTCGGCATGCTTTTTTTCTGCCATGTACATATATATACCAGCACTAAACTGAGGGCCTTTGTACTGAGCTACCCTTAAGTTGTTTTTAATTTTAATTTTGAAACAGGGGATCACTAAATTCCTAAGTTGCCCAGGCTAGCCTAGAACTTGCAGTCCTCCTGCCTCACCCAACTGCAACATTGGGATTATATCCAGTGCCATGTACTTCATTTTCCTTACCTTCACTTCTTACTCTGTTCTTCTTTGTAGGAAATAGTCATTTCACAGTTTTCTTAGATACCACTTTAACAACCATCACTGAGTTCCATGGATTTTCCTAGATGATTAATTTGGGGACATGTTTGTCTGTCTGCTTTGCTAAAGTGAATGAATGAGGAAAATTAGAAAAAATAAGTCATTTTCTTGCAGTAGAATTAGAAATAGTGTCGTCAGAATTCATAGAAATGGAAAGAGTACAGAAAGTACAGAATAGTTTTAGAGATGTCAAAATTATTTGAGAGTCCTGCATTTTGAATTATGTTTAAAGATTAAAAGGCTTGAGATATTTATCATAACAAAGAAATTTGGTTTTAGGATTCTCAATTTACAGCAAAATTGTTATTTCAGTACTTGAACTGACGGTCTGTAGACAATGTCTGGAGAGATTTTGGAAGATTCTTCTTCATGATGTTAAATTATTATCCTAAAAGAGATGACAGTGGCTCAGCCTTGTGGTAATGTTAAAAGAGCAATTTCATCAGACAGATTTCAACAATGGACTACAAATTATGAGACCTGAATTCTAATATCAGATCAGTCATTTACTTATGCATGTTATTTTTCATCCTTGTGTCTCTCACTCTTTCTGTACATAAAATGGGAATAGTTACTTTCTATTTTAAAAGGAGTGTTTCAAAACAAAAAGGATGTCAACTGCCAAATACTTAATGAACCTGCTACATGGCAGGCATTGTTCTAAGTGCTTGAAGGTAAAGCAGTAACACAACAGACGTGGGCCTGCCATTAAGGTGCTTGCTTCCAAATGGGAGGAGACAGACAATAAACAAATAACTAAAACAATATAAGCTACTGATTAAAGAAGCTAGTTTTAAAAAACATAATAAAGTAGAATACTGCATGGGAGATACTTTAGTTAGAGTTCTCAGGAAAAATTTCTAAAGAGACATCATTAATATTTGATTAATAAGGAGCCTGATATATTAAAAATAAAAGAGAGTAATCTGAATAGAAGAAACACTAAAAAAAAAGAAAAAGAAAAAAAAGAAAAAGAAACACTAAATGTAAAGAATGATCTTATGGCATCAAGGCCCTGACATAAGGTCAGTGTGGATGGAGCAACGATTAACAAGGAGCATAGGAGAGAAAATAAAAAGGTTAGCCAAGAGTCAAGTCAAGAAGTTTGGATTTTATTCTAAATAAGATGCGAAGTTACTGGAGAACTTTAAGCTTGGAATTTTTGTAACTTAAAGTATATTTTACAATTTTGAGTTATAAAAGGCCTACAAAAACATGAGCACTTTTTTGGGTGGAGTTGTAGCTCAGAGGTAGAGTTCTTGCCTCCTAAATGTGAGGCCATAGGTTCAAACACCAGCACTGAAAAAGCAATTTTATTTTAGAAAGATGAGAATGAATGCTGTATAGAAAAGCCTTAAAAGGGAAAGAATTAAAAAAGGACCAGTTGGTAAGACTCCAGTTATCTTGATAAAAGATAGTAATGTATTAGCTTGACACAGCATTGAAAAATGTGGAATATGATGCATGCTGAAACTGATTTGGTGGTAGTACTACCAATGGAAATTGCTAACAGATTGGATAACAGTGCCTGCTTAAAATAAAATCTTGAGCTAAATATCCATATAGCTATATAAATGTCATCAAATCACATTCTAATGCACAGTTATAAAATCTAAAGTTTTTATTTCCATTATAATCTTAGGAGAAATAAACATAAGAACTTTGTTACTGGTATGTAGATTGTGTTCCTGTTAAACCCTATTTAGAATCTCAACAAAGGTCCTCAAGTTTTAGAAATTCTGGCTTACAGAATTTTGGGGAAATATTCAATTTTTTTTTAATGTACTTGGTTGTTGCAGGGTCTCACTACACAGCTCAAAAGCATGGTGATCCTCTGGCTTTCATCCTCCCCACCACTGGGATTACAGGCATCAGCCACTAGGCCTGGACTCTGGCCAGCTCACCCCACCCTGGGGGCGGGGCTGGCACAGCATGTGGTGCCGGGGATCAAACCGCAGTCCCAGTGCTTGCTGAAGCTGGCCGAAGCAGGTGCTTTAGTTGACTGAGCTGTCTCACTGGCCCAAAAACTTTTTGATAATAATACAATTTAGCTGATTTCACAAAACAAGTTCATATGGAGTTTGAAAATTTTAAAAATTCATCATGTCTTTTAATTTCAGTTTTAATTATATAAATAATGATTTCGTATGAAACTATGGAGAAAGGTAACCAAAATAACTATCTACACTTTTGTACAGTCTTTCTTCATGAAGTTTTAGAAACTACATATTTAAAGAACTTGGTTGTGGTTTCTGGATGCATTTCACTATATTTCTAGGTAATTTCTTTTATTACTCAACAAAAATTACTCACTGAAATGCATATAAGGATATAAGAAGAGCAGGCAAGGAGAAAAATGGTTTAAATTGACATTACCTTGGTTCATTTCCATATTGAGAGGCTTCATCCTTTAACCATACATACTCAACCTAAGCTTTGATTATTTTGGAAGTGGGTATTTGGGTTTTTTGTTCATATTTGTTCTTTTGCAGCCTGTGATGGTTGGAAGAAAAAATACTTTGAAACAAAGAAAATCACAACATCATTGGAGGAGGTTTTAACAAAACTTCGAGAAGATCTGGAACTTTACTATAAAAAATTACTAATGCAACTTGAAGCCAGGGAGATCAAGATGAAACCAAAGAATTTGGCAAATATTTCAGACTCCAAGGTCCTGCTATATGTGTTTACCTTCCACTAAAAAGTTTCTGTTAAAATTATATGCTTAATAATTGTTAGCATTATCATGTTAAAGATGATTTGGGCTACAGGTAACTAAAGATTGATTTAGATTTTCCGAGACAGTAACAAAATTCCTGACCCATGTAAGGACAGTATTACTGAGAAGAGACAGTCACAGATTAATGATATCTTTAACAGCCTTGGTGCATTCCATATTTATTATTTTTAGTACTGGGTTCATTGTAAGGCTGTGTTTTCTCATAGTAACACTGGAGTTGCCAAGGGCAAGTAGGGCTATATATCTCCAAAACAAGAGAGAAATCACTCCTTGAATCATAGGATATATAAACCTTTCCCTTTAGCAGACAAGGAGGTTAACCAGACCTAACACTGGATCAGTAATAATTACCAAGGAATGCTATGCACTGACTTAAAAGTTTTAAACTCTTTGGTGGTAAAAATGTATGTAGTAGGCAGTCCCCTCCACTACCTCAGTGTGTGAGGACGGGGCCACATTTCCAGACTATGACAATGTGATAAATATTTGATGAAGTGGGACAGGGGTTAACAATGTCCACTACAGTTTTTTTTTTTTTTTTTTTTGAGGAGGTTAGGGATTATAATGCCCATTGTTCAAAAGGTATTATGAAATTTCTATCAGTGTATTTTTTCTTGACTCTTAAATAAGTTTATTTTATTATTCCACCATATAATAAACAAAACAAAAAAATTCCAGTCTGACTTTTTTGATTGATCCTACTATGCAAAACATTAAAAAAAATTTTCAATTATGATTATGTAAAGATTTAACTTTAGACATGTTGAAATACTGAAAGTTTACTATTTTGATTAAATTGAATGTAACATCCAATAAGCTCAAATAATGAGTTTATTTTTATTTGTTTATTGTTTAAAAGCATAACTGATACTTTATCATACTGTTTATCAAGTTCAACATAACAATTTTTGCACAAAGACAGTTTTAAACTCTTAAATAAGTTTTTGAGCTGGGGATTGCTTGCCTAACATCCATTAGGCCCTAGGCTCAATCCTCAGTAGCACCAAAAAACAAAACAAAAAACCTTCTTTAGTGAGATTATTATACCTCATAAGTTTTTCTGGACAAAACCCAAAAAATCCTTATTTAAATCCTTATAAAGGGCTGGCCTGATAGCTGAGCAGACTAAAGCATGTGCTTAGGCAGAGCACAACAGCTGGAGTTCAATCCCCAGGCCTGCTATGCCAGCCCCACCCATGGGGTGCGCTGAGACTGTGATTGAGACCGGGCATGGTGGCACGCACCTGTAATCCCAGCACTTAGGAAGCTGTAAACACTAAGAGTTTACAGGAGAATCACTACGAGTCCAATCTAGTAGTGAGACCCTGAATACCCTGTAGACCCTTCCCTAAAATACAGAAAGAAAAAAAATCCTTATAAAATGTAATGTTCCATTGTCAAATATTTTTAAATTGTCAAAATCAATAATGCATGTCAATTTCTGAACTAATAATATCTTAAACCTATTTACTGAATTTACAATATATAATAATAGTTACTGGTTTTTATGATGCTAATGTAAACTTTTACATATACCTATTTTTTAAAAAATAATAAATGGGTAATGAAAAAGAGGTACCTAAATTCAAGAAATAAGTAAAAAGTAGTGATAATTTGTATCTGTATCAGCTTTATTGCTGCTGGACAAAATACATGACATAACCTAAAGTAGAATTTTATATTGGTTTGTGAATTCAGAGGATTCAGTCTATAGTAAACTGGCTCCAAAGCAAAAATGCAATGGTCAACGGGTAGAGGAAGGCTATTCAAACTCTTGTTCACACAAGGGGTAGAGAGCAGGAGATGAGTCAGAGAAGGTGATATACCCTCCAAAAACACTCCTAGTAATCTGCCTCCTCTAATAGAGCCCAACTTTCAACAGCACATTCAGCTGTGAACCCATTTGTGGATTAATCCCCCATAACTGCCATAATGCAATTATCTTCCAAAATCTCCACCTCTAAACACAAGAGACTTTGGAGGGACATTTTAGACCTAAACTATAATAATATCAAAGCAATGAGTTTATTTCTAGAATAGGATATTATAACATTTCTTGTTTTCTTACCACTTCATAGTTTGTTTGCATAGAGGTACCAAATGCCTCCCATGAAAATGTACAGATGTTATACTAAATAAATATCTTCCTGTATCTTACACAGAATTGCCTTATAATCCAGATCACTGAAGTACAGCATGCAATTGACCAACTTAAGAGAAAACTGGATACTGATAAAATGAAACTCATAATAGAAGTTAAGGTAATTTCTCCTAATTAGATTATAAATTCATCTTCAAATAAAGCCTTTTTGTATTTTCATTTGGTTGTTGATAGTATAAGAGTAGTCAGGGCTGACAATATTATTTAACAATAAAGAGCATGATTGAAAATAATGCAAAAAGAAAAACTAAATTCTGTTTAAAAATGCATGTTATAACAAGTCCAAGAAAAAATTCTGCAACATTTTTTAAACCAAAAAGACTTTGTGAATTAGTATAGTTTCAATATTTTTAATTTTCTAGTATGTCATTTTTATGACAAACCTGAGTTCTTCTCTGGAGTACCATTTAATGTTTTCTTCTTTCCTGTGAATATAACGTATAATATATAATTATATTCACAATTATATATAAATACATAATTTATTTTTAATATGAATCAAGGTTTATCAACCAGACACTAAGTGTTTCTTAGGGTAGAAATTCCTTTATTCAACTTTGTTTCTACCATAGCACCTTCTGTATAACAGATCTTTAATAAAGGGTTCTTTTCCATACATTACTTATTTGATAGAATAGGTTTTTAGAACAGTTTAATACGTATTTTCCCTATATACCAATAAAGGAAATTATCTCATAGAACACCTGGTTAGACAAGCATGCTTATTAAACAGAATTATGGCATATAAGTTTATTTTAGTAAGCCATGGGGAATGAAGGAATGAAAAAACAAAAGCAGTTTAAAAACTGACAATGTGGTATACCTTTGGAAGAGCATGATGAAGTTCCTTTTAGAAAAGTAATTCTTTTTACAGATGAGAAAACAAGCAGTTTCAGATTTACAAACACTGAAAACTGAACTGGGACAGAAGAAAATTAGTTCATCTTTTCAACCTCTATTAGGTATGTCAATTTAAATTGTCAAAATTTTTAGATATTTATTTGAATAATTTTCCTTGTTAAATTTTATATAAATCATAAAGTTTACCTATCTTTATTTTTAATGTCAGTATTACAGTTTTTTTAGAGATAGGTATAACAGAAAGTAGTAGATATCTTTAATATTTCAAGTCTATTACCTATTATGATGTAATGCTATATTTTATAATTATATTGTCAATAATCTTAAAATTTAGGAGCCAGTATGATTTTAAAATCTACTTACAGTTAGGCATGGTGGCACATGCCTATAATCCCAGCACTCAGGAGGCTGAGGCAGAAGGATTGCCCTGAGTTTGAGGCCAGCCTGGTCTACATAGAGAGTTCTTGGCCAACCTGAACTATCCAGGAAGACCCTTCAAAGAAAAAAAACACCCTTCCTTCAAAAAGAAAAAAAAAAAAAAACTACTACATACAAAGTAAAAATGGTTTTACTAAATACTAATATATTTACATGAAAACAGAAAGTTAATCTCTTCATTGTACCTTGATTAAAAAATGCATACACTTTTATAGAGATTAGTATCTAAGAATTTAAATTTTTTAAACTTATTTTATAAATATAAAAAATTTAGAACTATAAAGTGATTGTTTTAGAAAGATAAAAGTTATTCAACAGATATAGTTACATACTAGCCAGGTGTGGTGGTCCCGTAATGCTAGCGCCTGAGGCTGAGGCACGAGGAGCACTAATTTGAGCCCAAACTGGGTAACTTAGCAACATAACAAAATCTTATGTAAAGAATAAAAGATGGCCTTCAGATGTAGCTCAGTATCATAAAAAAGCATACATACATATATATTTTATGTATATAATATATATACACACAAGTATTTTGTTTGTGTATAGAAATATATACATGCATACTTAGTGTGTGGATGGTTAATACCACCCTGACATAAACAATTATATAAACAGGAAATACAGTATTCTCATTACATGGCTGAATCATTATTTATTAAAATGGGGAACAATGTACAAGAATAACAGTTTTATGTAAATCTAGAGTTCAAGAATTCGTATTTTTAATTTATATATTTATGGGAACTAAATATATAGATACAGCAAAATGTTCTTAATTGCTTTGACAAGGAGAACAGAGAAATCTTTCCATTTATAAAGATTCCTTGAATAAAATTAATCTTATACTAAAAACTAGTTGACAAAATGGCATTAGATAATTAAAAGTCAAACAAAATATTAAATTTAACCATGAACTTCCCAATTAATTATAAATGTTCATAAACAAAGCATTATTAACAGAAAGTGCAAATGACTGAACAAGCTCAACACCAATTTATTCCTATTGTAAAAAAGTTTGTAGATAAACCTCATAAAATAATTTAATTGGAAAATATTAGGTGGCACTAATTTACTAATTCAGAATATTATTAAGTCACCTTATATTTTGTGAGTACATTTAGTTCTCTGCATTCCTTTTGTTTTCTTATTGACTGCCTGGAGGGGTAAGTGACTTTAAGTACCTCAGAGAACATACATACTATTATAATAGAGTCTGGAAGCAGAAAAATTATTTTCATCAATTTGTGAATCTAAAGAAGAGACACTATACTGCATGCTTTAAATTTAAGATTTAAAGACTGGGTGTGGTGGCACGTGTCTGTAATCCCAGCACTTAGGAGGCTATAAACAGGTGGATCACTACTAGTCCAATCTAAATACCCTGTAGACCCTTCCCTAAAACATACAGAAATAAACAAATAAAAATAAATTTAAGATTTATTGGAGAAAATACAAAAAAAACTGCTCTCAAAGGCTAGGTTTTAAAACAATTTCTTCTAAGCAAACAGTCTCCACTTAGGTTAGTTTATTTTTTTAATCAATGTTGATTTATAAAGGTTTATTTTATTTATTTTTATTTTATTTTATTGTATGTTATCTTATCATTTCATTTCATTTTTGGTGGTACCAGGGATTGAACTCAGGACTCTGCACTTGCCAGGCAAGCACTTATTCCGCTGAGCTATCTACCCAGCCCCTATACAGATATATTTTAACATTGGGAATAATTTAGTACACTAAAATTTTGCAAGCAATTTTTTCCTAATTATAGTGTTCAAACATCTTACAAAACATTTAATATAGTGTGTTGACTTGTTTCACTATGTACATGGATACTTTTTTTAAACCTGGATTTTTTTATAAAGATATCTTTCAAACTCAATCAGAGCACTTCTTTATTTTTTAATCCTTTTTTATTTACAACAACATGACAAAAATTAATTTTTTATCTCTTCAAGATAGTGTACTAGATTTATTTATGTAGGTCAGTTTTCTATATCTTAATAGTTTGACAGCAGATCTTCATCTCTGTCACAATTTTGGCTTTAAGACTTTCCACATTTCTTCAGTTTGCTGTTTGGCTACTGCATCTCCAGAGTAGTCAAGGCAGTTTGCATTCCACATACCAATGCCCCGTAAACCAGAGTTTTGTATATATGATGCCTTTAAAGAAATGCTCAGAGGGTTATCATACCATACTTGATGAAAATGGCCAGCAGGATCCTATAAAAATAAATTAAAATGGAAATTTGAAGTACAGTAAGAAGGGAAAAAAATTTAATTCTAATGACTCAAAAATGATACAAGAAAAAGTATTATAACACAATACTTTTATGCTCCATTATTCCATGATTTTATACTCTCTAAATATTGTTAGATATGGCACTTCTAATAATAAGCATTACACAAATGAGCTTCCTAATGTTCTTGATTTAAGGTCTTTCTCATGTCCTAAGATTCTCTTCTTGATCTATCACAAAATTCTCAACCAAGATATTTATCTGAATCATTCTAGACTTTTGAAATGTGCAGGTTCATAGACCACATACCACATAAACTCTACTGAATCAAAATATATGTTTGTGGTTTGTTTTGTGTTAGTACCACTTGATAACTCTGAGATGCAGCCAAAGTTAAGAAGAAATCACTGCTCTGGTTTGCTAAAATTGGCTTATATACTTTTTGTATGTTTGTTACAGTTTCTGGAAGTATGCCTAGCTAGGAGCTGAACAGATGATTTTATTTACAACAAATCAGTCAAATCAAAAGGTAATGACAACAGAGGAGGAAAGTATCTCCTTTTCTGAGTGTTACAGATAGGATTCTAAGAGGCTGTTAAGAGTTGACTCCATAGGTGAGATCTAACATACCGTCACAACTACAGTAAAGAGCAGTGTATTATATATTTGAAAATGGCTGAAAGATTTTAAGTGTTGTAACAAAAATTATGTAAAGTAATACATATGCTGAATACCTTGAGTTAGCTATTCTATATGTATGAATATATCAAAGTATTATTTGAACAACATAAACACACAATTTTTATCAGTTGAAATTTTTCTTTAAAAATTAATTTGTTTCTTCATCTCATCAATGAAAAAATAAGCTTATTAAAAATAGTATATCAAGGGCTGCCCAGATAGCTCAGCGGACTAAAGCGCCTGCTTAGGCAGAGCTCAGCAGCTGGGGTTCTATCCCTGTTGTGCCGTGATGGCCCCACCTCCAGGGCGTGCTGAGCCAGTGATTGAGACTGGGTGGTGGTGCACACCTGTAATCCCAGTGCTTGGGAGGCTGACAACAGGAGAATCAACTAGGACTCAAATCTACATAGTGAGACCTTGTAGACCCTGTAGTAAATACATAAAAAAATTAAAAATAATAAAAATAAAAGTAGTACATCATTATTTCATATTAAATACTTATAAACCATTTGTATTTGGCTATCATAACCTTTACCAAACTAAATCCATGAAATACTGTCCTCATCTGTATCTAAGAGTGTTATGAAACAGGTTCTTTGTTAAACAATTAAGTGTTCTTATATATTGCAGTATTTTTGTTGTTGCTGTTCAGGGGATCAAACTCAGGACCTTGCACTTGATAGTACTTTCCAAATCCCTTAATGTAGTAATGTATATTAGAAGTCTCCAGGAGGGACATACATTATCTAGTGTTTGCTAAATGTACTTTGTTGTGGCACATATGTGTATATTTATAGACATATACATACATGCATATGTGTAATGTTAATGGTTCCAAAATGTTCTATAAATACTGTTCCAATTCTAAAGTTTAAAAAGCTTACTATATAATTTTTTTTTTTTTTTTGTATTTTAGGGAAGGGTCTACAGGGTGTTCAGGGTCTCACCACTAGACCAGACTCATCATGATCTGCCTATTTACAGCCTCCCAAGAGCTGGGATTACAGGTGTGCCATGCCCAGTCTCAATTGCCATCTCAGTGCACCCTGGGGGCAGGGCTAGCACAGCAGGCCTGGGGATCAACCCCTGGCCCCTGCGCCTGTTTGTAGGCACTTTAATCTGCTGAGCTATTTGGTCGGCCCTGTATATAATTGACATATAGGCATATAAGCACATATTATACCTTTTATATAACAGTATATTTGTGGTCAACTTTTGTGGTCATTTTTTATAAATAAGTATTAGATCACTATTGAAGAAAATAAATCTTCCTCAAATTAATTTAATTATGGTAAAGGTACATTATGAAAAATATAATTTGTGTCTTTCATCACAATTCCTGTTTATTACAGACTACCAATCAGAATTGCTAATTACTCACTGTATTTCCTTCTATATTTTTCTGTCTCTTATTTTCAACATTATTTGTTTCAATTATGAAATAATTTTGAAATGATAGTTTTTCATCATAAAGTCAGTGATGATTTATCTGCTCTCAACTTCATGCCTCCATAACAGACGTGGCAGAATCTTTAGGCTGTTCTGCAGTGCAGCCCTGTAGATCCCATAGCCTACTTTGGTCCAAAGCCCTTTCAAAGCAAATCATCATAACCTATCTGCTAACTATTAAGGAAGTCCTGTTTGTGATGTGTGTTTTTATAGCATCATCTAAAATGAAGTGGCACAAGCAGAGTACTGCACTTGAATTAGCATTATTTGAATTGCTCCCCAGGGAGCTAAAGTTCCTGATTACAACGATTCAAAGTCAGGTTTACTCATGTAAACAGCAATCTGTATGTTATACCCTAAAGGAACACTAATAGAAACACTTAATAGCAACTATCTAATCATGAAAATATAAAGTTAGGAAAACTAACAATAAATGTTCATAATTTTTGTGGAAATTCTTACTTTATAATTATAATAAGGAGCCTGCTGATCTTCATTCCACTGGCTTCCAGAAACAGAACTGTTTATTTGCTTCATGATCGTTTTATAGGGCACTTGTCGTCCTGCAGCATCACTACAAGGAGCCCCCCGGAAAGGGACTTTTGTAATGGTACAAACATGATCCTAAAATGCAAAAATGTTTATGTTTCAGATCATCAAGCACATCATAAGAGTCAAACTTTTTTTAAAAATGAAAAACTATTCCTTAGAAAATGTATGCTAGAAATAGATAACCTGGCCGAGTTCCGGGAGCCCCCAGACCCAGTCCTAGCCCAGGTCCGGTGAGTGTGCGGAGAGCTTCCTGCTACCCTGCGCTGGCGGGACCAGTCCCAGCCCAGGTGCAGCGTGGGCCGGACCCTCTCCCAGACCCTTGGGCCGCCCCCCACCACTCCGCCATACCTCCCCACCCCTCCTGCC
>NW_004524685.1:5309690-5342033 GCF_000260255.1 Octodon degus | reverse complement strand
TCATTGCTCTATGTTTATCAATAAAACTTTGAAAAGAAAAAAAAATAAAATAAAAAAGAAATAGATAACCTTATTATGTAGGAAAAAAAGCTAAATAAATTTCCTTATGAAATAAAAATATATTAGGCTGGGGATGTGGCTCAGTGGTAGAGTTCTTGTGTTACATGCACAAAGCCCTGGCTTTGATCCTCAGTACCACAAAAAAAGGAAGAAGGAAGAAGGAAGAAGGAGAAGGAGAAGAAGAAGAACATTCAAAAGCTTCCACTGTACCAAATAAAAATAAATAAAAATTTAGTCTTAAACTACATCTCAAAAATTCTTAAACTACATCTCAAAAATTCTAAATAAAGCTTACAGAGGAAATTATGTGATAAATGACCTATTCTTACCTCAGAAAGGTTCAGGCAGGCGTAATCATAACCATACCAAGGCACACCCATTACAAGTTTCTTAGGGCTAATGCCCATCTTGATGTAGTCATTATATCCTAGTCAAATAAGGATATAAAAACACAGTTTTTTTCTCTTCATATATCTGTAAATGTGTTCATATAACCTATGCAAATACTCAGAATCTAAAATGAGGTACATTTACATAAAATACTAATTTTGTGTAATATAATGCTATAAAAGTTATCTTTAAGAATTATAAACCCATATCTTGCTTTCTAAGCCACTTTTTTCATGAAAGAATTGCAATTATATATATGAACAAAATCCACAGAAGTCTAATTCTAGGAAAATGACACATTTCGGGACAGCAAACTGCTAAGACACGATATATTTAATATCTAGATTCTAAAGTTTAAAAAAGCTTTATAAATCTTAAACATTCTGACAGATACACAGTCAGAATTTCTTATAGAAAGCACATGGGGTGCCATGCTTTACAAATTATCTATTAATGTCCTAACAATAGCTGTGTATAAGAAATATTCTCTCCTATTCCATAGTAGATAATCCGTACTTGTAGAAAACAAAGTAAAATACACAAATTCTGGTACTATCAACTCTTTTTTGCTCAGTGCTACAAAACATGTTTTTTTTTTCTAGCAGAAGATATTCCTAAATTATCTAGACTATTGATCAATAAACAAGTTTATTGGTTTTCAGATTCTTTAATCCTATTCTTACAATTAAAATTTTAAAAATGAGGATGATAATGCTTCATTCACCCAAAATATTTGATGATGAACCTTTTATTAAGAGTATTATTTCTTCATGAAACAGTTTGGGAACTCAAATTTAAATAATTTAGTAACTTTAATAGAATATTACTTTCCACATTTAAATGGAATATGTTTATGAACAGATTGTTTTATCCAAACAATGGGGACATCATAAAATGAGGCCAGATTCTAATATTTTACTTGTGTATGAAAAAACAATTTTTTTGTAAATCAGTTAATCAATGCCAAGTATCCCAGAAATTTCAGTTGAGTCCAAAAGATAGCAGCCAATCTTTTACTCAATTGATAGGATCCAAATGTACACACAAAGACCACATCGTATGATGGCAAGACTGAAGTACTCTTCTTTTTTTAGTAGAGGGCCTTACAGGGTCTCACTATGCAGATCAGACTTGTAGTAATCCTCCTGTTTTCAGCCTCCCAAGCACTGGGATTATAGATGCACCAACACACCCAGTCTCAGTCATAGTTTCAGCGTGCCCCAGGGGTGGGCCAACATGGTACGGCAGGGATTGAACCCCTGTCCCCGCATCAGTTTAAGCAGGCACTTTGGTCCATTGAGCTATCTGGCCAGCCTAGTACCCTTAAATCTAATATAAATACAATTTTTAATGTAAGAATTAATATTAGGGCTGTGGAGGCAGCCAAGTTGCCTAAGTGCCTGCCTCACGAGTCCAAAGTTGAGTTTGTTCCCTGGTATCAAAAAGAAAAAAAAGAAAAGAAGGAGAAGGAAGAAGGAAGCAGAAGAAGAAGAAATAAGATAGAGTCAATCTTGCTAATCATGTATGGTAGGTACCCATATTATAATTATCTTTTCTACTGAAGTATTTAATATTTTAACGAAAATATCTCATTGAATTCTAGGTAAAATTTTTGTATGGTTTCATGACAACATTGTTGTACTTGAAATAAAAATATCTGTATGAGTCTCACTATATAATATTGACAGGTGTACAAACTTGAGCACTTAATTCCTTTTATCTCTTATATGGTTGCTAAAAGAATTAAATAAAACTTCAAACTTTTTGTAAACATTAAAACTCTCCAAATTAAGTGATTTATAAAGTTTAAAGTATGCTATACAAAGGTATAAAAATAATGTAGAAATATTAAAAGATATCTTAATGTTTAAGATTTTGAAATTCACACCACTAACGAATGATCACTTTCTTAATTTTTACCAGATAATGTCTGATTATAGGGAGCATTTGCTGCTGCAATACATTCTGACCAAAGCTGACTTTGTTCATCATAAGACATCACAAAGAGAAAGTCACAAGCATCTGCGATTCCAGTATAATTATAGCATCTTCTGTCTATGTTCTTCGGAGACCAAGCTACATCAAAGGTTACCTGTGGGAAGACACAGATAATTTCATGTAACCTGATCAAATATGTATATTACATCATATGGGTTTTCTACATACTCTTTTGCCTCATGCTACCCAAGGAAAAAAGTATTGTTTGTAGTATATGAATGTACAGATTGACACAAATAGAACCGTTCTAAGAAATTTGGTTTTTTACTACATTGGACTGGCCTAGGCATTTATTTAAACATTGTATATACAGAAGAAGAGGTTTAAACCCAAATGTCTTCAGAGACTGGGCTGGTAACTCAACTGACTGAAAGATGTAGGTATAATGACAAGGGTGTGGTGAGGCTCCTGAACAACTGGAAAGTAAAGGCACACAAAAAGAATTCAAATATGACAGATCCTAAAGAGCTGTGCAGGCTGAATGTGTCTCCCGTTGTCACAGCCTGACTGGGTTGTACATGTAAACCTCTGACTCACAACTATACTATGTGGGAGGTCTGGCTCAGTATTATAGTTAGAAAACTGGTATGTTATGGACCACAAGTATATATTAATCAATTGAAAATGTTGAATAAATCATTTAAATGACCTATTTTATGGAAGTATTAAAATAAAAAGTATTAAAAAGTAAAGCAAAACTCAACACAAATGAGTCTCTTGAAAATATTTTTATTGCTTTAACTAAATATTAATGAACCTTATTTTAATGCATAGAAATGTTCTAAAACATCATTAAAGGATTTTTTCCTTAATTATACATTTAAACATGACTAGTATCCAGAAATGAGATACTTCAGGTAAAATGTTTACACTTTGACCAATTTATCAAAACAAAACTCTTTTTAGGACTTTCTCAAAATTCCCTCTGTAATTCTTCTACTTCCAACATTAAAGAAGCCTCGATTTTATGAGCTTTTCTCAATAGTTCTACTTTCTACTTATGTTTTATAGACCAAGCTACATCCAGTGTTGCCTGTGGAAAAACACAAGTTTATGTAAAATGAACAAACATGCGTATTATGTCAGAGGGGTTATATGACAAAATAGGTTATCAAGTGAAATTCTTACATAGAGGATTTCTCTAATCTCATCTATCAAAATGGGGACTATCATAATAACACAGAAAATAAACAACTATCTCTAAGCAGATAAATTTCAAACCCATTTTTTAAATTCCATACCTATCTCCTGAATGCTAAGAGTATTTTTATCTGAATTTCCTGCCATAATTCATCTTATACTTTTGAGACAGCAGTATCAGTATGCTGACAAGAAACCAAAAGACAGGTTCTAGTCTGGCTCTCTTATAACTTGGTCTGCATCACTGACTGTGTCACTTAAGGCATTTGAATCTGTTCTCCAACCTATGAAAAGAAAAATATAAAAAGAATTCTTCAAAAGCATTTGTGATTCTTTAATTCTCTGGCCATATTTTTTTTTTGTAAACTTAAATCAATTTTTCCCCAAATCTTAATTTCCTGTGCCAACCTTTCTATTTAGTTATTTTTTTCCTACCTAATTTAAAAATCTTGGCTTATGTTCTGACCCTTTCCTTCCTTCCCTTATCTAATCTCACAGTTTCCTTTGAGTGTCCTCTCAAGTTGTTCTGCCCCTTCCTTTCTGTTAATTCAACAAATATTTGCTGAATGGTAAGGCTATGCCAGCATCCCAACTGGAACTATAAATTCCTACTTACTAGGATGTTGGCTAAGTACCTCGCTGTCTTCCTTTCTTCTCTAGTGTTACCTAGTACTACAGAATAATCTCACAAAACATGCATATTTGCAGGTCTACCCATGTAACCCATTACATATGGAATAAAATATATATTCCCCATCATATCCTGGATCATCCTCCATCTCAACTAGTCCAACTGTACCTCCTACTTACTCACCTTATATAAATAAGTCTTGCATATTAGTCCAAATTATTCTACTCGTCCTTTAAATGTAAAAATCAATATGCCTTTAGTTTTGTTGTTTTTTATTGTGGTCCTAGAATACAAATATCACCCTAGACTATATACCCAGCTCTTTTTTTTTTTTTGAGACAGTCTTGCTAAATTACTAAGTCCCATTACCTTGGCTCAAATATGCAGTCTTCCTACCTCCGCCTTAACAAAGTGCAACTGTGAGCATGTACAAGCACATCTGCTGAAAATACAGTATTCTTACATAAGGATTTTGCTCAATTTCACTGATCTTGTCCTTTCACTATAGTTCAATGAAAGCCGGCAAATAAATTGTTTCTCACATACTAAATCTAAGCTATTAATAACAGTTACCAAGGGAATGAAGGAAAATTTTCTGAAACCAAAACTTGTAAGGAAAAAAAGAGTATGGCAGCCAGCATGCCAGGTACTTGCTATTCTTTTCTACACTGTACTCATCTGAAAAGCTGCATTCTAAACCAACAAACCTTCCCTACTTGCATAAAAATACAAATGTGAGTCCTCATCATTATTTTACCAATGACTCATACTCACAATGGTCAACTATAACAGAATCCCCTAGAATACTTGGTAAAATTGCAGTGCCCTATGCTCTGTCCCAGACATACTGAATCATTTTTGAAAAATTTTAAGTGAATACTCCCAGGTGATTTAGGAATTACTGGTTGTATTTAAAATGATCTATCTTGGAGTGAATATTACATTCATCAGTCTTAGATATGTTTAGATAAAAATACTTTTTTAAAATTGTGTTTGTAACAGCATAAAATTTATGTACACAACATTTACGTTATATTAAGTATTACAGAGTATACAGAAGGATCGTTCATCCTTATCTACAAGATTTGAACACACAGATTGGGTATCCACATGGGGTCTTGGAACCAATCTCCCATGGAATGCCAAGGGAAAATAGAGACAGACAGACAGGCAGAGTCCTATTAACGATATTTAAAATTCTTTAAAGGCAGACATCATTCACATATTCAGTAAATCATTCTTAAATATTGTGTTAGACATTAAGGATCTGGTGCCAGCTTTCAAAAAACTCACTCCAACTTAGCAGTCCTTAATTATAATCATCTATGATTTTTAAAAATTATGAATCCTTAAGTTCATCAAAAACCTTCTGAATAATAATTGGTGAGGTGAGTCCCCAGTGTTTGTGTGTATGCACATGTGCAACTGTGTCCCTTATGAGACTCTTTGTCATCTGACATATGGCCAGATGTAAGACTAGTGATCTGGAGCCACACCATCCTTTGTTATCTCCACACTGCCTGGCGAGATGCCCCTTACTGTCATCAGGCTCACTGTGGCAGTGGGAAAGCCCACTGTCTGCTGTCTGTCACAGCTCTAACCAGTGCTACCAAATCAGTCCTCTGAGCTTTTTTGGGCCTTAAGTGCTCTGCAGGCAACTTAGAGACCATGGCAGAAGAGTGACACTTCCCCAGAACTACCTCTACTCTTAGGCAAGAGTTATTTCTGTCCTGCTAGGGGAAAATCGGCCCCCCCATGTTGCTTCCTGCCTTCACCACCTGACACTGTATTCCTGCTGCAAGGCCAGTAAGTGGAGTGATCTCAGTGTAGTATTCCGATGTGAAAAGATAACAGATTTGAACCTTGAAATTCCTTAAGTAATAACATTGAAATTTGCAAAAAAAAAAAAAAGTTTTAAGAAACATGTCCTGAAACTCTTTCATATTGCATGACTATAAAACTAAGATTGCATACCTTCATTTTAGTAAAGAAAAGAGAATTTCCAAGAAAAATGTGAATGTTTTTACCTGGGATCCCTCAATCTCCTGATGGAAAGACTCTGTGGTTTCTTTGACCAGAGCCGTTAATGCATGATACTCAGGTGATGAACAATTAACTTCTTGCTCTATGTCAATATTGATTCCATCCATATATTGTGTTTTGGCCAAGTGAAGTTTCTGTGCTATCCAGGATGCTCTGAAACTAGGATCAGTGATGTCCTTTAAGGGTACGTCTCCTATGGACGAAATACACATATTTTGTACCTATGTTTTTATAGTTAAATCCCATTTATTTTACAAACCCACTTTCAAAGTGATCACAATGTCTTTAAAACATTTCATTATTTTGGAATACTAAGTTCTTAATCCCCAAATAGAATTCTTTGGGTTTTTTTTGTTTGTTTGTTTGGTTTTTTTTGGTTTGTTTTTTTTTTTTTTGTTTTTGTTTTTGTTTTTTGAGGAACCAGAGATTGAACTCAGGCCCTTGCGCTTGCCAGGGAAGCACTTATTCTGCTGAGCCATCTCCCCGGCCCCCTTTTCTTTTTAGTACTGGGAATCGAACTTGGGACTTCGTGCTTTTCAGGCAGGCACTTATGCCACTGAGCTATCTCCCCAGCCTTTTAAAAAAAAATTTTCCCCAAATAGAGAATTAATATACCAAAATAATAATCATTGCCTACTAATCCCTAAAATTACCAACCTAGATAAAATAAGATTGTTCTCAAAGGCAGAAATTGTGGACTAACTAAAGGTTAGTATGCTAATTAGGCAGTCACATTTTCCTTAAAGCCATAAAATAGTTTATTTAATCTTTAAAAAAAACTTTGTGAAATGAACTTAATGAAAATTAATTTCAGATTTTTTTTTAAACATAACTATAATAGGATTTTTTTTTTTAAGTAAGGACTATGAGGGGGCTGGGGAGATAGCTCAGTAGAATAAGAATGTGCCTGGCAAGTGTAAGGACCTGAGTTCAATCCCCGGTTCCACCAAAAAAAAAAAGTAAGGACTCTAACAAATAATACAGGTAAATTTACCAATCAATTAAATGCATGTCACTGATTAAAAAAAAAAAATACCTTTTAGCACTACTCTGGCTCCTTTTGAATGCGCGTAGCACATGAGTTCTGAGTCATATTTTCCAAAAGCTGCCACAGTTGTAATTTGTGTCCAGTCATAAGATTTCCAAGTCTTCTGCCCAACATCAAACACAAAGACCTGCAGAACACTCAGGATAAGTACCATCACATAAACCAAGCATGTCATGTTGTCATGCTGATCGTGCAGACCACCGTACACCAAGCTATGGGCTTAGGCCAGGGCGCAAGACGTGGAGGTACCAAACGTCACTGGTGGAGGGTTACCGACCAGGCCAGGAAAGCGAGGAAGGATGGGCCAGGAAGAAATAGTGGGAAGGCGCCAAGGCCTGGAAGCAGAGAAGATGCGGTGGCCATAAAACAATATCCAGCATAGATGGCTGATGTCTACAATTTAGAGAGCACAGAGAAGAGCCTGCAAGGGGTCAGTAGAGATCATGGTTTATCTTCATGAGCCCTGTAAGCTCTGTTGAGAAGTCAGCACTGGATCCTAAGGGAAGGGAAGAAAATAAAATCCTTTCTAAAGGAAGGTGTGCATCTTAGAAAAATTCCTTCAGCTGAGGTGAAAATATGGATCAGAGAGGCGCCCAAACTCAAAGAACAGGGAAGCTGTTGGACGAATCTGGGCAGGAGATGACGGCAAGCTCAACTACAACTGTGGAGCGGCAGTTAAAGTGAGGTAAGAGGACAATCTGGGAGATTCTGGGGAGGGAAAATTTACAGGACTTTGTGGCTGACTGAGCAAGGCAAGAGAATGAAGGTTGGTACAGGTCCTACTGCTCTGGATGGGGCTCCAGTACACCATTATTTTCTATGAATGCCGCCTAGTGGTGATGGCATCAGAGTATTCAAGTCAAGCTCTAAGGCAGCTCATGCTAACGGCTCTCCACTATTTTTTTTTTTCTCACAGAAGTCTCACGGATCTAGTTTTATTCCAAGGTTCTAATTAATTGATTCAGAAAATACTGAATTTCAGTAAAGTATAGGGAGGGTTCAGGGTTCTTTTCCCTCCCTCCCTCCCTTCATTCTTTCCTTCCTTGCTTTTTCCCTTTTTCTCTCCCTCCCTCTATTCCTTTCTTTCTTCTTTGTCCTGGGATTGAACTCAGGAAGCAGCACCAAGCTACATCCCCAATCTTGTATTCTTTTGTAGGGGACGGAGGGAGTTGTTGAGGCAGAGTATTTCAAAATTAGCCAGGCTGGTCTGAAGTTTATGCATTGTCATAGTATTTGTGTAAACAGGCATTACTACTACATCCAGCTAGGGAGGGTATTTTGCTAGGCACTAGAGACAGGTTAGCAAGAGACCAAGTCCTTTAGGGACTTTTTAATTGCAGTACTAGTAAAGGTTGCAAGGAAATGCAGGGTGCCATGGGGGCCAGTTCAGAGGGTGGGGCAGGAAAATTTCCCTGAGGTTTGGCCATAGGGGCTGAATGAAATCTGTATAATGACAAAGGAGGAAGTGAACCAATGGGCAAAGGGGAACATTCTCAGAGGAGGGAACCAAAAACTGAAAGTCCCTTGACCTCAGGAGAATTCTGATTCTGGAACTGAAAGTAGCTGCAGCACAGAAATCCTGAAAGGATGTGGAATCACAGAACAGGAGTTAAGGCAGGAGGTGGCAACATGAAATACTTTGTACACCACTGAGCATTTTGAATTTTATCTGTAGACAGTGGATATTCGTTGGAGTTTAAATCCTTGGGCTACTTTGAGGAGACTGGAGGGGCAAGAGCACTAGGTGCATTAAAATCTCAAACATGTCTTCACTTTTTCAGTCTCCTTCATTTTGTTTTACTTTTTAAACTCCAATGAGCTTGCAATGAAATAATAAAAATTCAAAGTGCTGCTAATTCCAGCACTCTGGGAAGCTAAGGCAGAAGGATCACAAATTTAAGCACAGTCTGGGCAACTTAGGCATTTAGCCAGAGCCTCCTCAAAAATAATAAAAATTACAGAATATGAACTGATTGGCTCATGAATCTTTAGACTCATATGTTTACCAAACTCTCAATTTTTATTCCAATAAGTAAGCCTAAAGTTTTTTTTTTTTAATTAATGAGTACATGTGAGATCTGACTGAAAACAAAGGAAGGAGCTGAGGCTATAAATTAATAGTAGTGCAGCTTCTTAATATGCATGAGGCTTTGGTCTCAATCCCTAGGATTCAAGACGTATTTGAAAAAATACTGAAAAAAAGCTAGTAAAAAGACTTACTATGACCATATGAAAATAAATGTAATTTGCGTGCACTGTAGTTTTCAAAATGCCCAAAAATAACTACCTAATCTACCAACTATTGGGTGCTACAATAAATCAGATGGTTAAACATTTATTTGTTCATGAGGTTGAGACCGTGCTGGTGCTTTGGATTCCTGCTTAACCAAAGTACAACCACACATAAACAGTGAAACAAAAGTCAACCAATGAGAATGTACCAACTAACCTAGCAGGGAGGTTCCTCCAGGTCTTCCCAAATGAGGCAAACACCTAACCACAGACAATCAATTTTTTATTTTTACGTATTTGGTGCAGGGTCTCACTATGCAGCTCCAACTCATAGTGAGTCTCTTGTTTTCAGCCTATCCAACTCTGGGATTACAGGTGTGAGCCACCATGCCCGGTCTTGGTGGCTGACTCAGAGAGCTTCGAGGACTGGGGACCAGGCTAAAGCAGCATGTGATGCCAGGGATTGAAACTGGGTTCATGCACTTGCCTAAGCATGCGCTTCTCACTGGCCCTGCCAATCTCTTTGCTTCTGTGTTTAGTCTACATAGAAGCTTACACTCCTTGAGTTGTTTCTGATGTGAGTGTTACTGATTATCAGGAATTCTGGGCTTTCCTCAGATCAACTTTTATTGGTCTAAGGTTTTTAAAAAGCAGATTAGCACATGGGCAGAGTCACAAGAACTTTCACCACTTTTTTCTCCTAAACAACGTAGATATACTTACAGGCCCTGCCTCCAAATTAATTCAACTACATTAAGAGCTAGAAACTAATCCTCTTTCTATAAACGAATTGTTCTTTGGACTATACGTGACCTCCTATACAGGGCCTGGTGGTGCACATTTGTAACCCAAACACTCAGAAGGCTGAGGCAGGGGGGCATTGCAAGTGAGTTCGAGGCCAGCAGGGGTTGCAAAGTGAGTTCAAGGTTAGCCCGAACTGCAGAGTGAAATCCCATCTCAAAAAGACAAAAACCCTATGCCTCCTGACTTTATCCAATTCCGTGTGAGCACTAAGCAGCTAGTACACATGGTTGAGTGGTAACAGCTGAATGATTTGCAGCCACCCTGACCACCCTGTACTTGCAGGACTGTGGCGTCACAGATGCCCCGCTGCGTGCCACCCTGCTTGCACTGTGCCGCTGCTCCCAGCTCAAGGCCTTCAGTTTAGTGGTTTTAATACAGCTTCAAAGGGGGTGTTTTGATTAAGTTGCCAGAAGCCTTATAAACAGTTCAGGGAAAAGAAAAATTTACTGAAAGGTCTATTTTTACCACCTTTCTTGGTTCTGAGGCGCCATGAAAGGACTAAATAGACTTTTAAGAGCTAAGGAAAACATTCTTTTGTCACTTCCACACAAACTCCTCATTCTCTGGGAAACCAAGCAATGAACCTCACCTTTTTTAGTTTTTACACGGGGACTGCTCAGGAGAGAAGGCAGCTGGGTAGGGCAAAGACGAGCTGGCTTCTGGCGAGCGGTGGGTTTGAATCTCGCCCGCAGAGCCCGAGCCCGGAGGCGTGGGAGGAGTTACTCAACCCCTCTGCGCCACAGCCGGTGGTTGCCCCATCTACAAACTGGAGGAAATCTGTAAACAGGAAGGCCATGGGCAAGTGCTCTGGGTGGGATCTGCATCCCACCACCTCTTCTGGACTCTGATCCATGCCAACGTCCCTCCCGGCCTGAAGGACCAGACCCACAGTGGCAGGGGAGCGGCTCTGACCTCGAAGTCTGGGCGGTGTCGGATCGGGCGGCAGAGCGCAGTGTCCCCGCAAGGACAGTCAGCCCAGGCCGCAGGGCACAGCGCCAGCAAGGCCAGCAGCCACAGCGGCTGGCAGACGACCCTTAGGGCTCGGAGCAGCAGCGCAGACATCCGGGCAGCTGTGGAGACGCTCTCCTCCAGACGGGCGGGGCGGGGTGGAAGCGGAGCCTAGGCCCGGCGGGCGGGGACCTGGGCCCGGTGGGCGGGGGGCCTGGGCCCGGAGGGCGGGGCCTGGGCCCGGAGGGCGGGGTCTGGGGCCGGAGGGCGGGGTCTGGGGCCGGTGGGCGGGGCTCGGTGGGCGGGGCTCTTTGTTTACTCCTTGCGGAGTCTGAAGATAGGGGGAGCTCCCAAAATGAAAGCGTCACTGGAACTGATGGCCCAAGCTGCAGTGTGGGAGCGGCCAGAGCGCTTTCACCATAGGGATATCTGTTCCGAGTTAAGGTGGTAGCGGGAAGACAAGAATCCAACATTGCAACCCCTGTTGCTGAACCTCCAGGGAGAATTCAACCCCCAAGGACATGGACAGGGCAGAAACAAAATTTTGGAAGCTGGAAAGCATATATATAAGAGGTGAATCAAAACTTAGTTCTAGCATGGGGTTGCTAGAACTTCTGTCCTGGTTCACGTCGCTGGGCAGCTGTCCTCCAATCCAGTCTGAAATTGGGAAGTTGAATTATCTATGAGTGTTTGACTCTATTAAGTACCTGAGTGGGGAGCAAGTCTGAGTTTGCACCTACTGTGAACTGTTGATTTTTCGTTTCTAGTATTTTCTTTCTTGTTTCCAAACATTCTTACCTCCCTCCCCCATCCACTTTTTCATTAGTGTGAGAACCTGGAAGAATAAATAAGACCTGAAAGGTATAACAGATATAGTAAAATGAAAAGAAACTGAACTTAAGGATTAAACAAAGAAAATAAGAGAAAAGAGAAAAGATAGGAAAAAAGGAAGGAGGGGAAAACATGCAAGTATATATGCAGGATGGCTGAGATAATTGTACTCATAATTTCCATCAGTATTTTGAAAATAGCAGTTAAGGTTTAGAATTTTCACCTTGACTAACTGTATGCTGCTATCTGCTATCTGAGCAACTACATCGAGGACAGCAGTGTGTAACATAAAACGCATGCTGACTACCTCTCATCTTGATCTTCTAAATGTGTACTGTTTCTAACGTCTTATCAATTATTATACTCTCTTTAAAATAAAAACAAAACAAGGACAAAGAAAAAATAAGATCTCGTGAAAGCAAGCCTCAATATTCAATTAGTTCTGCCATCTTACATAACTATATCTGTTAATCTGAGCAACAGATATGATGATAAAAATAGGTAACAACCGCTGTTAATTAGCTATCCCTGTTTTGAAAATCTGTAACTTATGTATTGCTGTATGTTACCCTGTTTTTGTTTTCTTTTCTGTTTGTTTTTGCTTCTGTTTTTACTCTTCAAAATAAAATGTATTAGTATAATAATAATAATAAAAGGAAAAATAGAAAACAAGAAAAGTGCATACGTATACTCATGCCAAATTTATTCGTACTTTTCAAAGGGAAGAAACTCCAGAAAATTACTAGAAATGGTTGGGTAGTAAGAGTGTTAGATAGTACCTTAAATCAGTTCCACTACAAGCAAATAAAATTAAAGATATTTACAATAGAGATCAAGTATATGTGCAACTTTGGCATAAATGCCATACAGCATGTGTATATATGTGTAAAATGTTTATGGAGAAATTCTAAAACCCATTTGAAGATAATAATATCTACATCTTTTTTTAAAAACGTGTATTTAGTACAGGGTCTACATGGTCTCACTACACAGATTAGACTCATAGTGATCCTTCCTGTTTTTCAGCCTCCCAAGCACTGGGATTACAGACACATGCCACCACACACAGTCTCAAGGGCAATCTCAGCGCACCCTGAGGGCACTGCAAGCCAGGGATGGAGCCCCTGGCCCCTGTGTCTGCCTAAGCAGGCACTTTAATCTGCTGAGCTATCTGGCCGGCCCTCTACATCCATTGTTAATGACATTTATCTAGAGACTGAATTTCCTAAAATTATCCATTCTCTCCAAATAGTTTTGTATCTTTAAAGTAATTTCAACCAAAATCCCAATAGGATTTATGAAGAAATTAAACAAGATTATCTTTTTTTTTTTTTTTTTTTGGTGGAACCGGGGATTGAACTCAGGCCCTTGCGCTTGCCAGGGAAGCGCTTATTCCACTGAGCCATCCCCCCTGCCCCAAAACAAGATTTTCTTAGCTTACATGAAATGTCTAAAAGTCCTCCAAGAGCCATTAGAAACTATATACTGTTGGTGAGAATATAAATTTGCATTCCCCCTTGGAAATCAAATTGGCAATATCTTGTAAATTTGAAGATTCATGCACTCTAAGCTAAGAAATTTCACTTCTAGGCTGGAGACTCTCTTGCACAGTTGTCTTTACAGACCTGCATATATATTTTCTTAGTACTAAGGACAGAGCTAGGTTCCACAGCCATAGGTTCTTCCAAAAAAGTCTTTGCAGAAAACTGCCTCAGCAGGGCTGAATTAGGCCAGCTGACACTAGCTGATGAGTTCTGAAGACTCCCCTTGGGCAAAGCTCCTTTGGATGCTTAGAGCGCTGCATAGTGTTCCTGAAAACACAGAGAATAGAGTTGGGGTTACCTCTGTATTTGAACTTTGCCCACAGAAGGTGCGGACAGCTGTACTTGACCTAAACTGTGGAAAAACAAGAGCTGAAAAATGTGTGTGGTCTCCTAAGTCTGTAATTGTATATCAAACTCTTTTGCATGCTATCACTTTTGCTTGTAGTAGCAAAAAGCTTGAGGCAACTCACATGCCCATGAATTAAACCTAGCTAGACTGTGATAGTCATACATGGAGCACTACACTGAAATTAAAATGAATGACATAAACTGTATGTGTTGATGAATCTTAGAAATGTGACTGGAAAAACCAACTCAGAGAAGAATATAAGGAATATAATGTCACTGAAACTTGCAAATCCTCCATGGGGTAAAAATCATAAAGAAAAGCCCGGAGGTTGTTATGCTATAGACAAGAAGGATGCCTGTAGCTACTAGGTGCTCAGAGGTGGGCAGGTAGGAAGGTGATTGAATCTTAGGGACATTGCACTCACCCACGGCAGGTTCAGCTCCAGTGTGTGTGTGTAAGTGGGGGTGGGTGGGGCCCGGTCTGAGAAGGCTGGGCCCTCAGGCCTGACCTGGAAGGGTGCATCTCCCAGTTGGCTTCTCCTTTGCCCTCTGCTTTCTGCTTCCTGACACCCACACTGTGAGTAACTTTCCTCTAAGGCAGTCCCTTTCTTCCATGACTTTTCTGGAGCCTGCTGGCTGTGTGGACCAGTACTTCTGATTCTGTGAGCCAGAATGAACCTCTCCTCCTTGAAGCTGTGGGTGTTGCGTATTGTCTCTTAACAGTGACAAGAAACGGGGATGACAGGCAGAAATGAATCACGGTAGTTCTCGGTGAGGATTAGACGTTAAGGCAATGGAATCTGGAGAAGGTGCGTGTCCAAAAGCTCCTGGTCACTCATCCTACAGTGTTTTCCCCATTGCTGTCCTTTGTAACTTACATTCATCTGTATTATTTTGCATGTATTATACCCTTGTAACTTTTAAATATAAGACAATAAAGCTGTGGCTTAGTTTGTTCCCTCAGAGGACGACCTAAGGTGGACCCCTAGCATTCCTTGACTATTTCTTAGGTAGTGGTAATTGCTGCAGTGTGGATATGGTTTGCCTCCCAAGTGCTAGAAGAGTGGTCCCCAGGGGGGTAGAATCTTTAGGGGGAGAGGCCTACAAGCAGGTCATACAGGCAGGGAGCATCATCCTCAGGAGAGATTAACTCTGGCCTCATAGCTAGCAAGTTCTCAGGTCAGCAAGTGGTAGAAGGTGGGGCCAGTCCAAGGGCTTGGCTCCCGCACACAGCTGGTCTCCTTTCCATGTCGGTGTCTGTTGTGATGCAGTCAGAGGGGCCCTTATCATGGTGTCACTGTCCTGCTGTTTGGACCTTCCAGCCACCAGAATTATGAGCCAAATAAACCTCTTTATAAGTTACTCAGCCTCAGGTATTTGTTATACCAACAACAGCAACCCCAACAAGAACAGAATAAGGTTCTAATTTTCTGGAAATTGGAGCAGGACTTAAGGACTGGCGAGGCCCTCTGTCATGATCAGTGCTTGCTCCTGTGCCTTTTTCTGTTAAGTACCCGAGTTACAGGACGTCGGTGTTTACAGGAAGCCAAGAGAGGAAGGCCGTGCATAGTCAGGCCAAGCAGCCTCATCATTATGTTGAGGATCTGAATATTCAAGATTAGAAATTCTGCCAAAAGGAAGTCTGGGCAATAGTGAGTCAGATCTAGGAATGGACAGATTAAGAATCTAGAAAGTCCAAAGGGAAAAAAAAGTGATTTTTGTCATAGCTATGATGTCAGAAATATGTTACTCTGGAATTATTTCCACTCCTCCGAAGCACGTTGCTTCTCAGTCTGCTGAGCTTTCTGCATCCCCTGGACTTGTCCGCTCCCACCTCTTCTGTGCACAGCACTCCGAGCCCACAGCCCTTGGGCTCTGCAGGCCCTGATAATGTTAATGCTTTCCCATCTCAGCTCTCACTTCTGCAGTACTTCCGCAAAGCTGGGGATGTTTCCTTACAGAGGGGCTATGATGGCTACCCAAGAAGAATAAAGCAAAGTGCTGCTGTCACTTCTGGCACACCAAGAAGCATTTAATAATTGGCAGTGATGGTGGTGGTCAATAATGATCATTATTTATCACTTACCCCAAGTTTCTTCCCAACTTGTGCATGCAGTTGTCCCCAGCTGGGTTGGGTGGACTTCTCTTTTCTCATCACCCCTTCAGACTTAACTTTATTACATATTTATTATACTGTACTATAACTGTATGTCCATATTAGTTATTCCAACAAGAATTTTTAAGGACCTATTTAATCTGCTGAAACTGACTTGTGGTGCTTTCAGGTGTGGCAGTGAACCACACAACCAAGATGGCCCTGTGCAGCTTACGACCTTGTTGACCAGCACAGAAAGGCAGCATCTTCACACAGAGGTCACTGTGATGCGGTTGTCCAAGACATCACTAGCGTTTGGACTGAAGCTCACAAACTGAGAAGAGGTAAGTCATGAAGAGAGGCAGAGAGAACAGGGGCTGCCAAGGCACTGAGGCGAGAAGGAGATTGGCTTGTGCCAGAGGCAGAAGCACAGAGAGCAAGGAGTGGAGTGTTGAGGAGAGGGGGAGCCAGTCACGCAGAGCATTGTCCTCAACTGTAAGGGATGGGGATTCCATTCTAAGGGGAAAAACTCTGAAAAGTTTTAAGCAGGGAAATCACCTGATCTGATTTATATTTTTTAAGGATTGTGTTGAGTCATCCCTGGGAGATGGATCACGGAGGGGTGTGACCATTAATCCCGGGTGTCCTGAGCAACCTACCAGGGCATGGAAGCGCGGCCTTGGCTGGTACAGCTGGTCCTTGTCTGCTCCTCCCTAGTCCTGCTCCTCTGCTCTGCCCCTGGCTGCTAGGAGGCAGCTTTCCTCCACTATGTCCTTGCACCTCGATGCACCTGCCTTGGAGGCCACTGACTACGAACTGAACTTCTCCACCCTATCAGCTACCTTAAGCCTTTTCTCCTTCAGGTTGTGGTGGGTACAGGGAAAGCTAAGACCAGAGGCTTGCAAAAGAGATGAGAAAAACAATTGGAGTTCAGGTGTGAAGCAGATACTCCCCTGGCAAGTACTGGATCTGCTGTCTGGCTTCTTTATGGCCAGCATTTGTGGGCGTGGGGTACTAGCTAATTAGCTGGTGTGAAGAGGTGCCATTGTCAATTGTTAGTATTTTTACTTTCTCCTAGTATATTTCCATGGAATTTTAAAATTCAAGCTAACTCAAACTATGGTATGCATGTAAATAACATATTCCTTGGGTAGAGCTGAAAAGACTGATGTAATGTGGGGACTGCTGGAACAGAAGCGGTGAGGATGACCAATAATGCTGGTTTTCTCCATTTCTCTACAAGTTCCTTGACAGGAGAGATGACCTCTGGTCGCTGTTAGAGCCTCAGCACCTGCCACTACCCAGCCTTAAGAGATCAGATATTCTAGGGAGTGGGACTGAACTAGGATGCCATGACTTGGACCTAAAATGTCCCCCAAAGCCCAATGTGTCAAGCCTCCAGCTTGACATTATTGGGTGGTGACAGAACATTTAGGAGGTGGGGCCTAGTGGAAGGTCTTCTGATCTTTGAGAATGTGCCCTTCAAGGAATAGTAGCACCCTGACCTCCTCCACTTCATCTTTTTTTTCACTCCAGGCCATGAGGTGAATGGCTTTGCTGAACCCTACACTCCCTACCATGATGTGCTGCACAGGCCCCAGAACAGTAGAGCTAATGAACCACCAACTATAGGCTGAAATCTCCAGATGGGCAGTCCTGGGGAATGAACCCAGGGCCCTTCTGCTGCACTGCATCCTGGTCTCTCCTCCTCTCTTTATGTTTTTAGACAGGGTCTCACTAAGTCCTTATGCATCCTTAAACTGAGCTCAAACTTGAGATCCTCTGGCCTCAGTCTCTCAGACATGTGCCACTATGCCCAGAAACTTTCTTTGTGAGTTTATTGCCTCGGATATTTTGTTACAGTAACAGAAAACTAACATATCCAGGGATGAGTCCAGACTATTGAGACTTCATTGTAGTCTAGGGTGAGTCTTTTTTTTTTTTTCAAAAATGCTTGAACTCAGGCCCTTGCGCTTGCCAGGCAAGCACTTATTCTACTGAGCCATCTCCCCAGCCCCTGGTCTTATAATATAAGAAAAAAACAAAATCCAAGTCCTTTACATATTGTCTAAATAGGATCAAGATCTCAGATGACCATCTCATAGAAGTAAGGCAGAAAATTAATTGAATTTTACTAAGGAAAATTTTAAAGATAAAATTGGCTAGGATTTCCAACAGCAGGTGTGAAAGACTTAGTCCTTGGAAGAGTGGGTTACAGAAGTCAAGAAGTCCAACTCCTGAAGGAAAAAAAAATCAGAAAATTAACTATAGAATGATGGTCTATGGGGTGGAACATAGTGCTGGGAATACTAACAAAGCGGGTCAGACAGGAAAATATAACAACGCTGACATGGTAATGAAGTAGCAGGACTGACTGGATTCTAGACTGAGTGCGCCTGACCTCAGAACCTTAGGTTTCCTGTCAGGTGAGGATGGGTTCCACTGCCCTGGGCAGAAATGAGCCTAATAATGGAATTAAAGAAGCCCAGCTGTGTCAATGGAGGGCAACTAGATGGCCTTTTCTATCTCTCAGCCTCTGCTCATCCCAGAGACACAACCCCTTGTTTAGCTCCTCCACCCCCAAGTTCAGCACAGTACTTAAGTGTTAAAATTCAGATTTGGCTGGGTTTAGCATATGTAAGGCCATTCTTTTCCACATCTCAAAACAGTGTTTTAGAAAGCTCTAAATTAATGACATTATTTTCATATTGCCAGATATTTAATTCAAGTATATTTTATTTCTCAGTGACAGATACATTTAAAGACAAATTTATTTAAGAATAAAATAAATTTAGTAAAATGGTCTGAGAGTGAATTATGCCTTCATGCAGAACTCTTTGTTTTAAAATGAGAACACGTGCGTTTCTGACATTTGCTCAGGCGTGGACCCCAGGTTACTCTCTTGAGCAATGCTAGTGAGTCCTAGAAGCAAGAACATTTTGAAAATATTTGGGCCTTTGGGGATTTCTGTGTTTAAACATCAATAGGAACCAACACTCTCTTCATGGCTATAAAGGAAATTGAATACCACAAACTTCATAAAGTATTAACAGTTAAAACACCAATTACAGCATATGAATTTAAATTTATTTTAAAGCCACTAAATGCCAATAAAATGTTAAACAATGTAAATTCTCTTCCCAGAACCAAAATATTATCACAACAAAGCTCTCACTCCAGCTGTCTCAGAAGATGATTCTTGAACTAACCAGGGACATGAATAATTAATACAGTTCTTCTCTGCATAAATTGGGAAATCTACATCATTCAAAGTAGCTTTTCTAAAGGAAACCCATGTAACTTTTCTTATCTTGAAGTCTTCTTGGTGGTCCTAGGGAGCACCGTACTTTCACTCAGTACTTTGCAAGGATTTTCTTGAGCCCTGCTAACTTTTTCCTCTGCATTCCTTGCCCTGATGCTCATTCCAATTCTTGCCCTTAGGTTATGGCTTGTGTCTAGTTGTCTCCCCCAAGGCCTCATGTAAGTTATGGGGCAGACTTACTCCTACAGTTTGTGATTAATTCATGATCCAATAAGATTATGGGTGTGAGTGCTACACCCATCCTGGGGTGAATAGCCTGGACATAATATGAGAGACAGACCTGCTTTCTGTAGCCCTTGTTGCTACTACTCTTCCCATTTGCTCTTGCTGTTTGCTGTTTTCTGCCACCACGAACTGCTGCCCTCTGCCATGTGCCCCTCTGCTTTGGAGCCAACTGAGTATGGACTGAAACCTCCACTAACTGTGAGCTAAATAAACCTTTCCTTCCTTCCTTTTGGGTGTCAGGTATTTGTCCCAGCAACAAAAGAAGAGAAACTGAGATACCTCAAGTCACAGTAGTGACCGTGTAAGGCAGGGCTGATATTCAGCCCTGTTACATATAAGACAGCTAAGCCTCATAGATCAAATGCGCGCGAAGCAAGTTACTGAATGTTGAGAAACTGGGTTCAACCCTGTGTCCAGCTGCAGAGCCGCCACATGCTCATTTGGCGGAGGACACAGAGCAGTTGGCTCCTTAACAGATGAGACTGCCCAACAGGGGGCGCATTTCACTCAAAAGAAAGTCATTCATTTCTCATGGATTTTTTTTTTCACGTTTTTTTTTCCAAAAGGGGTCAGGTTCTCCAAGTAGGGTTGAGATTTATTTACTAAACAAGCATGATTTTACACATTGCCTTAAATATGCTTAGAAAAGCATTATATTCCTCTTTTCATGGAGATTTTATTATGGAAATGCATTCTAATGAAAGTATGAAGCTTAGGGTCAGCTCTCAGTCCGATGTTACCACAGTTACATGCACAAGTCACCCACCTTCTTATCCCAAGACTATAGTAGCTTGATTAATTAATAGCTTGATTTACCTTTCCAAATTTATTGTTAAAATGTGTAGCACCTGCTTGCTTTTCTAGTGCTACTGCCTGAGTAGTTGGTCCCACTTTGAAGCATCAGCAACACCTGGGTACCACCTAGCAGAGCACAGCCTGGGTCTGGACCTTATTCCAGATCCGTTATGTCAAAACTTCGCTGCATCAGAATCACCAGGAGGGCTTGCTAACCTCAGGTGGCTGGCTGACTCCACCTTTGGAGCCTCTGGTGTGGTCGGGGCAGGAAACCTGAGTTCCTGAAAGGTTCCCGGGTGATACTCATGCAGCTTATCCAGGGGCCACACTTTGAGAACTACTGGTAGGAAACTTAGTATGGACCTTGCATTTAGCTGGAACTTAAATACTTAAGTGGGATTTTTTTTTTAACTTAAATTTTATGTATTTGTTACAGGCTCTCATGACACAGCTTGGATTTATAGTGATCCTCCTGTTTCAGCCTCCCCAGTGCTGAGATTACAGGTGTGTGCCACCATGCCCAGTCTCTGTGGCCTGCTTGGCATGGGGCTGGGGGCGAGGCTGGAACCATATGTGGATGGAACCTGGGATGGAACCTCAATCCTTGCACTTTCCTGAGCAGGCACTTAGACTGTTGAACTGTCTCTGCGGCCCTTAAGTGGGCTTTCTAAAATCTAAAATCTGGTTTCTGCTTTTAAGATTGATCATCAATGTGAGATGACATCTTAGATTTGGGACAGGGATATAGCTCAGTGGCACAACACATGCCTGGCAAGAATGAGGTTGTGAGTTTGATTTCTGGTACCAGAAAAAAAAATCAAAAAAGTATTATCCCATCTTAGATTTGGATCTAGGTGGCACTGATGTGTTGCAGTACACTTGGTCCCAAGTATTGTAGCATCCTTTTATTCCTTTAAATCTTGCAACAACCTGTGAAGCAGGTTCTATTACTAACACTTCCAAAAAGTTAAAGATTTTTCACATAGATAGTAAGGTGAGGGGCCAGGATGTAGCTGCAAAGTCTATGGTGCTGACAGCTGAGCCACATCACGACATCTTGTAGCAGAGAAGAGTAACACTTGAGCTAGGGCCTTTGGCCAGCTAACCTGTTCCCTCAGACAGAGGCACCCAGGCTCCCAGGGCCATTTCTAGTAGCCACAGTTACCCTATTTTGCTAGATGGTCCTTTAAGGTAGACGGTGGGCCAACAGTTGGCTTTCCTGGAATGGGGAAGCCAGAGTCACCATGAAAGTGACCCAGCCAATGACTGTTATAGGATCTATGGCACAGGCCAGGATGGCTTATGGTATCTCCATGGCCATCCTTGCCACACTTCTGAATAGCAGCTCTTGAATTCTCCCCTTCTCCCCGTCTTTCCCTCCCAGAAGAAGTGGTTTCCAATTTTTGTGTGGCCCTTCCAGAATAACAAACTTGCTATCCTACCAAGCAATCCTACTTTTAAAGGAAAGTAATAATTACAAATGGCTTCTTACTTTCAGCTAAAAATGTCTACAGCAGCCCTAAGTGGTTCTAGTTCTTTGTCTTGAAGACTTTCAGGACAACCATGATACCTTTCAAGTATTTGATGATGGGCAGCCAATATTCCCTGGCCCTCTGATTTCCAAACCTTTCCATCAGCATTTCCTGATTTAACCCAGTTTTCAGGCATTCACCTTTCCAATAACGTCCTTTTTTGATGAGCTCCGAGGATGTGGTGAAGCTCATCTGAACATTCCACCTCAGGCATGGTCTTGGTCAGCGTTGCATAAAGCATAACGGTTACACCTCTGATCTGCTAGACTTTAATGCTTTATGGGGATTGTTGATGTCTTAGCTTACTGGGCAGCACTATTCCATTGGCTTAGAATGAATTCAGTTAAAATCCCTAGCTACATCTGTTTGAAAGGAAATGAATTAATCTCCTTTACTTTTTACCAACAGTAGACTTGTTCAACTAAGAAAGGATTTTACACGTATCCCTTGAAATTGTATCCTACTTGAGCTAGTCTGTCCTCAATGCAAAGACTCAGAAACAATATGTTTTCACGTCTTCAATCAGCAAGGTTCAGAAGACAAGCCGACAATGTGTAAACATAATGCCTTAGAATGGCTTCTCTTGGCCTGGACAACGATGGAACAGGAATCCATTCACCAGCTGCCAAACACTGGAAACCAACTGAGACTAAGATTAAGGCCTGTGGCTGGGCCTTCCTGTCCAGATGCCAAGAGACTCTGAATGGAGAAGCAGGTGGAAACCTGCTTTTCATAGCCCATGTGTAGCTCATCTTTGTAACTTCTTACACAGCCCACACCCAGAGAAGACAGTCACAATATTTCACTCAGTACCTGTATTATTTTATGAGAGAGACAATTAAAAAAAGTGCCATGTAGTGGGTGGCTTAACAGAGATGTATTGTGTCACAGTTCTGGAGCTCATGCCCCACATCAAAGGGTTAGCAGTGTACAGTTTTGTAAGGGTGCACCAGCAAGATAGCTCAGCAGTCTAAAGCACCTGCTTAGGCAAGCTTAGGCAATCCCAAGGATTGTGGTTCGATCCTGGCACCATATGCCACACCATGGCTGTGCCACCCCCAGCCCCTCAAAAAGAATCTTCTGATGGTTTCACACAGCATTCTTGCTGTAAATGACTTTGTTTGTTAAGTGTTCCCTTTAATATAAACACATGCCATAGTGTGATAGTGTTTTCCCTAAGGACTTTATTTTATCTCGATAAGCACCCTCTCTACCAGTCACATTCTAAGGTATTAGGGGAATTCGACATCTGAATTTGGGAGGTGAGAGGAGATACCATTGAACCCACAGTATCCATTTATCAGCTACCTTGTAACAGCAGCTTCTTTCATAGGACTCAAGATATGGAATAGGACTTTCCTGAATTCTGGTCTAAATGATAGGAATTTGCCAGAGCCATCACATAGATTGTGATGATGGTAAAGTTCATGGTGATGCTGGGCAGGGCACAGACAGAAGCAGCAGCAGCAGCTTCATCAGGAGGAGACACAGTTCAGTATCACACAGAGAACAGTGTGATGGACTCGCAGTGGCATTATCGAGGTTCCAGAACCAACAGTGAAGTTCAGAGCAGACACATGGAATTTCTGGCTCCTCCCAGCCCTAAAAAACAACAAAACTGCTTGTCTTAGTTTTCTCTCGTTGATAAGACAAATACCCAACACTCAAGAGCGAAAAGGCTTATTTAGCTCAGAGTTTGCAGAGGTTTCAGGCCACAATCAGCTGGCTAGAAGACAGGGTGCCACGGCAGAGGGGCATCATAGAGGAGAAGCAGTCTGTGGTGGGCAGAAGGCAGCAAAAGCTGACATCTGTGCCCTTCAAATCTGCCCGTGCCACACAGACCCAACCACATGCTCATTCTCCATAAAACACTTGAATAGTTGGTTAAAAAAAAAATCATTCTCAAACATTTTAAACTTGTGGGCTGACATATGGAGCCCAGGGCTTTCCCCACCATTTTCTGTTCCCCACGGCATCTGCTAGACTCAGCCTTCTGGGAGTCTAAGACTGTGGGTGCTGGATTATGGATGTGAGTACATGCTGGGAACTTCTAGAAATGGGAAAATCTCTGTCCCACCCCAGATGTGCAGAATCAGAAACGCTGAGGAGGCACCCGGAAATCTACAGCATAACGGGGTTTCCAGGACAGGACATTCAGTTGGACCTTCGAGTCTGTCAGCCACTGGTCTAGCTTTACTGAGTCATGGGGAGTTCCCCACGGTGCTGGCCCCACTGTGCCCAACCCTTTGCACACGCTATTCTCTGCCCAGAAGCCACTTTTCCTTCCTGCTCCTCTTTTCACTGTAAGGCCCACCCCCTCTGTGAACCACCTCGGGCCCCCATGCTTCTGTGGAAACCAGTGAACATGCCTGTCACTCACGTTCTCTGCCTCGCTGTAGCTCCTGGTTTATACGTCTGCCTCCTCAAAATGCACTGAGCTCCCAAGGTGAACAACTGTTCATCTCGGCACAGCTCAGGGTTTTAGACAGTTTTGCTTGAGTTAAATGTTATTGCAAAGCAAAGTGCAGGGAGAGGGGAGAAAGAGAAAGTGGCAGAGTGCAAGAAATCCACAGTCACCACGGCCGCAGGAGGCATGATGTTCACACTCCTTGGGGACTGTGCCACTGACTCCTCCTGGCAGTTGGGCAGGTATTGTCATCCCCACTTAACAGATGTGGAAACCAAGGCACAGGGGAGTTACATAGTGTTTCCAACTTGCTCCCCAGCTAAATAAACATGGTAGAGTTGAGATTCACTCACCACAGTTTGTCTCCAGAATCAACACTTTTAAAAAGCTTAAACAGGCACTTAAACAACTGAGCTAATGGGCAGAATTAGCTCAGAATCTATGCTCTTAATGCTCAAGGAGGTAGCTCTCTTGGAGACACATTCAGTATTCACTACACTTCAAGAAAGCCCCCACGACCCAGGAAATGCTCTGTGCTAAATAAAGAGTACAAGGAGAAATGCGAGAGAGGGCACAGGAGATGAACCAAGGGTCCCCTAACTCCTGCCCTCGAGGGGCTCACATTTCAGCAAGAAAGAGAGATTTGGAAACCAGGAAATGGGACTCGTTGAAGGATAGTAAGACGCTTGGATCTAGCAACAGGCAGGGTGGCCTTGTCCTGCCGGGGGGGATGATAGTTAATGTGGATCTTGAAAGATGAGCATAAACTCACGAAGTGCGGGAGTGAGATGAAGCTCTGAACAAAAGGGAACACAGACAGAGGGGGCACAAGTGTCTGAAGTCTGCAGAGGCTTAATTGTCCTTCTGATTCTGGAACACTGGGGTAGTGTCCCACAGTGACAAAGGATGAAACTGTGAGCAGAGGAAGTAAGATACAAGAATATTTATTTTAAAAATATAAAAGCAAGAAAATAAAAGATAAATAGGTAAGAACATAATAAAAACTGCTGCTGCTCTGGAGGGGGTTCGAGTAGGAGACCCAGAAGGACTCTGTCTAGCAGTTTTTAAGAGATTTAGAAGGAATTCAGGCCACTGTGTAAGAAAGGTAATCTCTAATCTGGAGAACGTTGCTTACATTTTAGGCTCTAGGCTGTGCAGAGTTGGAGCAGTGTCTGTACAGGTCCCATGTGCCCATAAGCCCATTGTTGTCTAGTCATGCTCTGATGGACCCGGCAGGCAACTCTGTAAGATCCCTGGAGGGCTGTGACTCAGCAGAGGGCACTTTGGGGCTGCTGCTCCTGGTGCCTCATGGAATCCCACCCCTGTCTCACTCATTGCTAGTGTACTTCAAGGGGCTGGGGAGGAAGTGTGCACCCTCTGGACTGACCTGCCTCTACTCCAGTGCTTGGTGCTCTGCCAAACCAGGAGCAAGGCCACGGCTCAGTGTGCCTTGAAGCTACTGCTCTAGGTGGGTTCTGCAAGGTCTATTGATCTATACCGTGTCATGGTAGAGCAGTTCCTCAAACTATCACTGTGGTCACCTGGAAGAGACCTATAGTCATAAAAATTAGAATGTCGGAAGGCCAAGATGCTACCACGGGAATCAAATTTTATGGCACAAATGATGAGTTCAAGACTGTGGTATTGGTTGATGTCTGGAATCCATGTGGTGAAAAGAAAGAAAAGGAAAGGCACAGAGCTATCTGCACTGTCTTGTGTCTTGTATAAGTCCTGTGTCAGTTAGGTTTAGGCCTCAGCAGCAAGAGAAGGCCCCAAAACACCAGTAGTGTAACCAAGTACTACTCAGAGAATTCCAGAGGTAGGTTTTCAGCCTGTGATGGTTCTGATACTGGGAAAATAAACGTAACTGCCAGCCTGCTAGGTGTCAGATACAGTGATTTCGCGTTCCCTTAAATCCAATAATGAATTCTAAAGCACAATGCAAATTAAGAATAGGAATATCTTAGGGCTGGCAAGATAAGTGCTTGCTTAGGTAAGCTCAACGGCCAGGGTTCAGGTACCACATGCCACGTTGGCCCCAACCCCGGGCACGCTGAGCCAGCACTAGAGTCCAGGGATGGTGACACACACATGTAATCCTAGCACTAAGGAGGCTGAAAACAGGAAGATCACTATGAGTCCATGCTGCATAGTGAGACCCTGCACAATAAGTAAATAAACAAATTAATTAATAAACCTAAAAAAATAAAATAAATAAATTTTTTTAGAAGAGTAGGAAAATTTTATTGAGAGAGATAACTCCTGAGAGACAATAAAGGACCTGAAAATGGGTTGCAATGAGCCCACTTTTTAAAGCTGGTTTTATAGAACAAAATCACGGGTGGGCACAAGGTTGGTTAAACTGTGATCAACTGGTAAGGTTACAGGTACAGCCACTTAGGTAATATTGATCCAACAGAGAAAGCAGGTCACATAGCAAGTGGGCATGGAAGGAGCAAAGACGTCTTTTAGGAGGGGATAGTCAGGTCTTGGTCTCCCACGTGGGGACTGATGTCTATTTAGACTTTATTGGGCCAGGTGATACCTATGCCTTATGCCCTAGGGAGACACGTAGGCCTCCTGGTCATTCTGTCTTTATCTTGAGGTCCAGCCTCCAACGAATGCACCTCCAGCCACGGTTGTGCTGTGTTCTCTAATAGGCTGACTCACTGCAGGGTCTAGCACTGGTCGACTGCCTATAGCCTATACTAATAGCTGTCTAGGATAGGCTGCTCCATCGTACCTTCTGTCTTGTTGCTCTTCCTTCTCTTGGGTTCATCTTCACAGACCAAGATGGTACCTGCCATGTCTGAATCCTGGACTGTAGGGTGAAGAAGGGAGCAAAGAAAAGGGACAAAGGACACATGACAGATCGCTCTTGAACAAGTTATTGAAAACAAACATGTAGACTGGCCGTGGTGGTGCGAGCCTGTAATCCCAGCTCTTGGGAGGCTGTAAACAGGCGGATCACTATGTGTCTGATCTAGTAGTGAGACCCTGAGCACCCTGTAGACCCTTCCCTAAAATACCAAAATGAACAAACAAACAACAACAACAAAAACCACGCCATACTTTTGTTTATAAGCCACTCTCCAGAACTTCAGCACCAAGCCACAGGTAACTGCCTAAGAGACTAGGAAAAGCTATCACCAGTTGTCATTATTTTAATAAGGAAGGAGAGACTGTAAACTGAGGGCCATCTGTACCTTCTCCCCCATATAATGTGTGGTGAAGAGCGAGAGAGGAGGAAACTGGATGCTGAGATGGTGAAGGGCCCAACGTATGCCAAGGAGCTGGGACCTTTCTCTACTGAAAGCAAGGGATCCTACAGGGTTGAGAAGCAGGGAGGTAAGAGCTGAGCTGTTTTCCAGCTATTTCCTTGAGAACCACAAGGCCAAGTTCTGTGACCTAGAGGTGAGTAGAAAGCAGGTGCATTAGCCCAAGTGAAAGATGATGAGGGCTTGGATGAGAGCAGTGACAATGAGAGAGCAAAGAGGATAGGAGAGGAGGGTCAAGAAGGGACAGAGCTTGGAGACCCTTAGTGACCCCGGCTGTGTTGGGCAGAAGCTCCCGCTGGGTGAGAGCTGTTTGGTAAACAGATGGAAACGAGTGGGCAGAGTGCTGAGGAGAAAAGCCTGGCTGGAGGTGGCGGCTCAGGAGTGGTGCGGGCCTAACGGACAGCGGCAGGCATGATGCCCAGATGGGCTGAACAGAAAAGAATGTGGAAGCACGTCGAGGACAAGAGCTGTAAAAGCATTAGTTGTGTGAATCCAAGTCTGTCTGGTCGTGAGGGTTTTGGAGAATTGTGTTTCAAGAACAGTAAAATTGCAAATACATCCCTCTCCCAGACAGCCAGGAGCTGGGTCAGTCAACTTCAAGACAAGATACAACCACTACTGGATTTTTCTTTCCCTCATGAAAATACTTTAACCCAACTCACTTCAAGCATGGAGAGAAAGTCCTATTTAAGGTTGAGCTTTCATTTCTTCTCTGTAATACAGCAGGGTCAGTGCCTATGAAATCTCCTTCCTTCTCCATATTTCAGAAGCTGCCTGGTAGTTATTCCTCAGGGCTAGGAGGGGACAATGTCATTTCATGTAAGGCTGGGAGGTGCACTCTGGGCCCTGACAGAGCAGGCTGCTCTCTTACAAACTGCTTCCAACTTTTCGGTAACTTCACGTCCAGATGATTGCTTTCAAGAAATGGGAAATTCATAGTCAGTCCCAGTATCTGCTTCGATTCTAAGAAGGAGTTTTAAAGATCTGTTTGTATATGGCATCTCTTTTATTTAATTCTTTAAAAATTTTTAAAAATCATTTATTTATTTATTCATTTATTTGGTAGAGGGTGTTGCTTGGACTCATAGTGATCCTCCTGACTCAGCCTCCCCAGCACTGGAATTGCAAGCATGTGCCACCATGCCCAGATTCAGGGCTGGCAAGGCATATAGTACCAGGGATAGTACCCCAGTCCTTGCCCTTGCCAGCAGGCTCTTAGACCACTGAGCTATCTCCCCTGGTACTATATGCCCCTCTTTTATCTAATTCTTATTGCCCCTTTCTTCTTCTCTACCCCAACTCTTTTCCTTCTCTCCTTCCTCCCTCCTGTTTTTATCTTACTCCTCCTTCTCCTTTGAAGCTCATGGATACTATATCCACTCCTCAAAGTGCTGCTTAACTGAAATTCAGTGGTTACAAAATGGAAAAGACTTTAGGCCAAAGAATATATCACAGTGCTCAGTTCTTTAGCTGATCACTAGTGGGATGTCTTCAACTAACAAGACTCCAAATAAAAATAAAGTCCTGTAAACCTAAGCTCAAAGGCAATAAAACAATAAAAAGTAAGATGTTTAATGCCATGCTTGTCTAAATGGAAAGGCTTGAGGGGAGAGCTTATATAGAATCCTGCAATTTCCATAAGCTCAGAATGAGTATAAACTCGACCAAATAGTGCCTATTCTTTCTTCATTGTACTCGGTCATTCACTTGTATCCCCTGAACTATTGTAAGAATGGCCCCCACCAAACAAAGTTTCAATTATAGTCATCACACTTGAGTAAGTCAGACAGGCACATGTCAAAGTGCAGGTTTGTAATAAGAGTTTTACTTTTGAAGAAGAAAACATTGAGGAAACATAAAACAATTCATTTTTTATTAGTATTCGCTTGCAATACTTAATTGATGCGTGCATCATGGGAAATTCCCACACATGCTGATCACATCTTGATCTCATTACTTCCCCTTTGGCTCCCTCGCTCTGGTTTCTCCCATCTCCAAATTACCCGTGACAGACTCTGTGTGTGTGTGTGTGTGTGTGTGTGTGTGTGTGTGTGTTTACATGTGAGTGGGTGTTTTGGGGCATTGAACCTAGGGCTTCACACTGAGCTACATCCTCAGGCCTTTTTTAATTTTTACATTTTGAGACAGCGTGTCCCCAAGTTTTCCAAGCTGGGTTGGGATTTTCAGATCTCCTACCTCCACCTCCTGATTAGCTAAGATTACAGGCTTGTGCCTAGTTGACAAGTTTTTTTAAAGACTTGGCAAACAGTCCACGCCTGTAGTCTCAGTACTCTGGAGGCTGAGGCAAAAAGATTGTGAGATCAAGACTAGTCTAGAGTACACACTCAAAAATAATGAAACAAAGAAAAGAAATAACTTGGGGCCAGGCAGATAGCTCAGCGGACTAAAGCATCTCCTTAGGCAGATGCAGAGATCAGGGTTCAATACCCAGCATGCTGTGCTGGCCCCGCCTCCAGGGTGTGCTAAGACGGCAATTGGGACTGGAAGTGGTGGTGTGTGCCTGTAATCCCAGCGCTTGGGAGGCTGAAAATAGGAGAATCACTATGAGTCTGATCCATTTACTGAGACCCTGTAGATCCTGTACTAAACCAACCAAAAAAAAAAAAAAAAAAAAATTTAAAACTTGGCAAAATTAAAGTTGGCACACCATTGTCAACTTCCTAAAACTAATTTAGAAGTTTACTATTTGGGTAAAATGTCCATTTCAAAACCCCTGGAGGAATGCATTTCCAACAGTTTTGGAAACTGACTGCACAATCTCCTTCCCACTGCTGACCGCAGGCAGGCTGGTGGTGAAAGCAAGCAACAGTAGACACGGTGAGGCCACAGAGAATGAAAGGCTTAAACGGAGCTCTGGTTTGTTCCTGCTGGAAAGGAAAGAGAGACGCATCATCTCTCCATAACTCGCTGTAGGAACCCAGCTTGACACAACTACAGCCATCTTGGCTGCCAGATACCCTCTGGCATGTATCTCAAACTTGGCAGAGAACACGAAGTCATTAAGATAGTCACACAGGCCATGCTGGCCCCACACTGCTTCTTAACCGACCTTGGACGGGTTCAGAGCTTCTGAGTATGTCTGGGAATATTCTGGTTGAAGCCCATTCTTACCCAGCTTCGCATATGAGCCCCATCCTGCTCCTTCGTGGTCCTGGGGTTCCCCGTCTTGCTGCCGCCCAAAGACAGCTTCTGCGGTGAGTGCCCCAAACATCGCACTTTGTTCAGTCCTGGGTCTAGCTGCCCCTTTCGTTGGTCTCTCAGCACCTTGTACCCTCGGTGGTTGGTTCGAATACACTGGAACTGAGCTCTCTCTTAAGCACTGCCAAAGCAGCAAAGGTCCTAGTTTGGTTAGGACAAGCTTTGTGTGTGAATGTGGGTTCTCTTGACTTCTAAAATGAAAGATAATTTTCAAAATTGCTTCTCAAGAATTAAAAAAAGATTCTTTGTACAGATTTTAAAGGATTTTTTTTTTTTCTCCGAATGCCTTCAGGGCAGGTTTGGCTGGCTGGAGTTGTGGGGATCGAACTACAGCAATCTGAGGCTGACAGGTTTGTGGAAGCAGCCACTTAAAGAACTGAGCTAGGGCCAGGCCCCCAAAAGTACTTATTTATTTATTTTTATTTTTTGCAGAACCGGGGATTGAACTCAGGCCCTTGCGCTTGCCAGGGAAGCACTTATTCCACTGAGCCATCTCCCTGACCTCTTGTACAAATTTTTAATCCACAGGCTTGCGAGCGCCATCATCATGAGTCCGCTGATTCCCAGGGGCAGTAGGAACGATTAGATAAAGCTGTTTTAGAAGCTGATAAAAAGAAGTCCAGCCAGTAGCCCAGCCCCGTCTAGCTGTTAACCAGGGGCAACAGGCCTCCGGTTCCACTTCCTGGGGACCCAAAGTGCCGCTCCAGGAGAAGCAACTCCGTGTCAAGCAGAAACACTCAGAGCTGTCCCTGGCAGTCATCTGTGCTCTTTGTTTTTGCTTTTGTGTTTTGAGAAAGGGTCTCACTATGTAGTTCAGGCTGACCTTGAACTACGTGGTCCAAGCAAGCTTCGAACTTACAGTGGCCTGCTTCAGCCTCCTGAGCACTGCTGGGGTTATAGTTTATCTGTTCATGGAGAGGGGAAGACAGCTTTCAGAGTAAATAGGACTTAAAAATAGGATTGGGGATGCAGCTTAGTAATGCCAAAACCACATATTTTCCTGGTAGAACAATTCAGAAGACAAGAATCTTTCGTAATTCTATCATTTAGAAATCACCAGCTGATGTTTGAGTTAATATTCTTCCAAGAAGGAATGGATGAACAAACACACAAATACCCACTCAATACCATTAGTTCCATGGGAATGCTGGGCTGGGCAGCTAGATCAGCTGCATAAGCGACAGCCTGGTAAGCGTAAGGTCAGGAGTTTGATCCCGGGTATCACCTGCTTCCACCACAAAAGAACCTATTACTAGCAGCTCTTTATGGAGCGGAACTTGATGGGTAGTGAGTGGTAAAGGGAAACTGAGTTTCATATGCAAACGCATTACTTGGATTTTTCATAATTACATGATTGTATTGTCTCTTCTAAAATTGCGAAACCAATGCAATCGTTCTTTGTTTTCCATAATTTTATTGATAAACAAATAGCAATGAGACAGTTTCAAATCAA
>NW_004524685.1:5274398-5307455 GCF_000260255.1 Octodon degus | reverse complement strand
AAAACTGGTCTCTGAGGCCAGGGAGATAGCTCAGTAGAATAAGCGTTTGCCTGGCAAGTGCAAGGTCCTGAGTTCAATCCCTGGTACTGCAAAACAAAACAACAACAACAACAAAAAGCTGGTCTCAATGTTACCTTTCAGTAACTGGGGGACTCGGAGCATTTTGCACCCCGCGCTAAAGGTCTTTCCCTCTCCACTGAAGGGATCCATGATTGTTGTGGACTCCTGAGCTGGAGGGAAGGGTGGATGCTGTCTTGAAGCTACGTTTGTGAATTTTGTGATCATGAAAACATCTTCCCTCCTTTCATTTGATTCTCGTGCACCAGTGCTGGGATGAACAAGCTAGCAGCATAGGCAGCCTGACCAAGGTGGCTTGGCTGAGCGCCCACGTGGACCTCCCTCCACCGCCTCCTAGCAGCGCCTCATACTTGTCAATCAAGACTTTGAACTAGAATGGATTAGTATCAGCTGCACTGAAAAGCCAAGGCTCAGAAGGGTTGAACAACTAATCCAAAGGAACACAGCGTGGCCGTGACGAAGCCAGCACTGGAATTTAGCCCAGAAAGCTTTTAGCCATCCTTTCTTCCCATCTTGTCCAATGAGGATTGGCTAGAGAGTTTTTTGGAATTATCCTGGGATGTCACCGTGCACCATGACTGTGTGTCATGCAGGGGGTACAGAAAAAGAAGAGCTTGGTCTCTTAAGTGCTTACTAGTGGGAGGATGAACCGATTATTCTTAATGCACTCAGAATGGTTTTCTTTTAATAACGCTCTTCACTTGCCATTAATAAAGCTGAAACATGCATTTGGAAACCTTTTGAAAGTTTTATAGCATAGAATTGCAAAATAACTGCATAGGCTGCTTCCATGTTGAATGAGTCACTTCAATTTACAAATTCTTTCTGCATGTCTCAGAACTGGTGGGATGTTTTTTGGAATTTCAGTGTAGACACTCTGACCTGAACCTTTGCGAACATTGATCGAGCCATTTGATACTAAACATTTTCTGGGCTGCAGATTGCAGCTCTCTTTTTCAATTCCAGAACTAGTCCTTGTACTGCCTTAGGACACACAGGAGTCTGCAGAACTCTAATACTCATTCCTGACCTCATAGGCGGTGACCATCTAATTCTGATCTGGTTCCACAACCAGTAAGAAGGGTTTTTTCAGTGAGTCACAGTGTATATCTGGCTTTATTCTTATGTGTGGACATGTTGGCTACTTTTTTTTTATTTGTATTTTTAGGACAGGGTGTACAGGGTCTCACTGTGTAGATCGGACTCATAGTGATCCTCCTGTTTACAGCCTCTCAAAAGCTGGGATTACAGGCCCGCACCACTATGCCCAGTCTCATTTGCTGTCTCAGTGTGCCCTGGGGGTGGGGCTGGCATGGCAGGCCTGGGTGTTGAACTCCCGGTCCCTGCGTCTGCCTAAGCAGGCACTTTAATCTGCTGAGCTATTTGGCCAGCCCCATGGTGGCTACTTACAAAACAGATTCAACATAAGAGAATGACATCCCACTTGTTAACCTGATTTGACCACATTACGTACTGTGAAAGGCAGACTGATGTTGTAAGCAAAGTAGATTTCTTTTTTCTTTTTTTAACGTATTTTGTTCAGGGTCTTACTACACAGTTTGGACTCATAGTGAGTCTCCTGTTTACAGCCGCCCCAGTGCTGGGATTACAGGCATGTCCAGTCTTGGTCTCCTGCTCAGCACGCCCAGGGGCGGGGCTGCTGCAGCATGTGGTGCCAGGGATCAAACCCCTGTCCTGCGCTTACCTAAGCAGGAGCTTCGTCTGCTGCACTATCTCGCTGGCCCATTCAAAGTGGATTTCAAGTGCACATGCCCACCCCCTACCCCAAGTTTCTCCTGGGTTGTACATGGGCAAGTCAGTAAAGGTAAGGCCTCGACTCTTTAAACAAGAACTGGAAACATTTAGAAAGGCACACAGAACAAAGTGAAAATATAAAGTCCTAGGAGCAAAAATAGACTATAGAAATACAGCTTCTCCCGAAGTCCTGTTAGGATTTTGGTCTTGCAGCTTTATTTCCATAATTCAGTGAACGTGATTTTCGCCTCAGGGACTGACTTTCTTCCCAGCAACAGAGGAGACAAGCAGCGTTCTCACTCACCCTGCTAAGTGTGCCATTGTGCTCAGAGAAGCCTGCAGGCTGTGGCTCCTGTCACCTGTGGCCTCAGTTCAAGGACTCGGTCCCCAGTCAGGCTCTGGGAGTGGAGCACAGCCATGTGCGCCCAGGGACACCCTTCTGCCACTGGCGTCTCTGAGGACTCCTGCCCTGCACGCCTTCTTGCTGCAGTGCTGCAGTGGGGACAGTACACTCTGCAGGCACAAAGACACCTCCAGGTAGCTTCTCCTGTCCTGGGAGAGGAGGAAATGCAGTTCCCAGAACAAGAGCCACCACGCCAAGCTGGTGCCACCTCCCTCAATTTCTTTGGATATTGAATTGAGCCATATATATAAAGCAACAATTTGTCTTCTACAAATTCAGACTGTCTTCTACAAATTATCAGACTTGGGGAGCTACAGGTGCCCTGCACAGGGTATTTTTTTTTTTCTTTTCAAAGTTTTATTGATAAACATATAGCAATGAGAGAGTTTCAAATCAAATCGAAAGTACAGTTTCAACAAATAATACACTGCATATATTCTTCTTAGTGGTTAATTGCTGTACAAACAGGGTATTGTTTAAGGACAGAATCCTCTTTTTCCAGAACAAACAGCAGAGTAAAAGGCAGGGAAGGTTGGGAAACAGAATCGCCAGGACTTGTCTTTCCTGCCCACCGGCATGATTGTCCTGCTCTTCTCACTTGAATTTGTAGTTTGCTTGAGGTACCTCAGTTCAGATGGCCTGAAAGAAACGTAACTCCCAGTCTCCTTAGCTGGATGGCTGGTGTGCCAGGCACAGGTGGCCTAAAGTCAAAGAACTATCTCTAAAGGACAGTGGAGGTTAAGGGTAGGAAATTTTTATTGAGAGAGCTCCTGAGACAGGAGGGGTCCTGAGTGGACTGACCCTGAGGCCCTTTGTCAGAGGTTGTTTACACAGCTAAGTCACAATGTGTGTGGTGGATTAACACATGCTCAGCTTGTACCACCCGGCTGAACGTAATCAGCATGGTGCTGGCTGTGGAGGCGCACCTGAGGACTGCTGCCGACAGCGTGAAGAGAAGACTGGAGGGGAAGGTGGTGTTCTGTTGATTCTCCTGGAAGTTGGTCATGCTGGTTTTCCTGATAGGAGCTTCTCATTGTCAGAGGAGTTCAGTTCCTCACTGTCCCTGAGGATGGCCATGGTTCTCCTAGGGGAATCTTGGGTACTTACCTGGAGCATGACTTCTTTGCTCCAGTGCAGACTTCCCAGCCTGGTGGCCCAGATCCTCCACTGTGCTGTCACACTCTTCAGCTTCCACCACCGACCTTTGGGCCTTCCCAGTGCAGATCCTTGGAACAGACTTGCGTGAGACATTGTCCTGGGTTAGGTCTTCAGCTGGACTCCTCAGGACATTGCCAGAGGACCCAGGCCCTCAGCTGGGTTCTTTGGGTCTCTAGAGTGTGGACAGATTTCCTGCCCTCTTGTGCATTTAACTCTTTGGGTGAATATTTTAAAATAATCTTATAAATTATGTACCTTGCATGCAATGACACTGCAATTCTTTTTGGCGGCATTACCCCTCCACCATTGCTCTTCCTTCTCTTCATCTCCATTCCATATGAGGAAGAGGCATCTCTAGTCCTTATATATTATACATCCTTTATTTAGCTCTTTATATTTTGGGTTTCTTGTGTTACATAAACTGAAAAAAATTCACCTTTTTTGTTTGATTTATTTTACTTAACATTGTGGTCAAAAGATGCCCATTTTCCTACAAATAACTCAAGATTACCCTTCTCTGTGACAGGTCACTGCCCCATTTTTTATGAACACATTTTCTGCATCCAGTCATGTTATTGGGCAGATTGGCTACTTCTAGGACTGAGCTATTGTGAATTTGGCTGCTATCAATGTGGGTGTCCATCTTCCACTGTAACATGACAGTACTGACTCTTTAGGAAAGATATATAATTAAGGTGCACCATTAAGTCACTTATTTGGGCTCACTCTACTTTTTCAATTTGGGCATTCATAGCTGTGAATTTTGATCTTAGAACTGTTTACATTGTTATTGTTTGATTAAAGTATTGTTTAATTAAATGGAAAAAACCCAGCTCGGTCAAATGATGTTTCCAGTTTTCGTCTTCAAGGACTCTCCACTCTGATTTCCATAGTGGATGTACTAGTTTGCACTCCCTCCAACAACACAGAAGGATTCTTAGTCCCCACGAGCTTGCCAGCATTTATTGTTATTTGACTTCCTAAAGAAAACAAAAATCAATTTGTTTCTGAAAAAAAATTTGAAAATGAAAATAAAAAGTTAAATAAATAAATAAATAAATAATGTACCTTACAAATATATTTTCTTATAAACCTTGACTACAACTGTGAGTACAAAGTGGGTCAAACCACAATTAACCAGTAAGATTACAGGTATAGCTGCTGCTAATATTGATGCAATAGGGAAGTAGGGCACAGAGCAAGGCCGACATCATTAAGCTTGGCTTATCTATGACTTCTAAAGCAGGAATATTTTAGGGAGGAGAAGGGTCCGGATGTTCTGGCTGTCCACCTAGACGTCTGATGCAGAGCTGGACTTAGAGGACTGGCTAGTGCTAATTACAGTACACTCTCAAGTTGTGCTGATCCCTTAGCGGCGTCTGCGAGGCTTGCAACTGTGACTTTAGCTTGGGCCCTGCCTTTTGCAGAGGTGCTTCTAGCCACAGTTCTGCTATCTTTGCTTTTCACTGAAGTCCTTGAGAGCCCAGCCCAGGGGTGGTAAACCCATGGCACACGTGGCACAGTAGGCATGCAGAGCCCTCTCTGTTGGTGCCTGAAGCAGTTCCCGAGTATCACTCTGGAAGCTGAGCATCAAATATTCAGATTTAACTGCAGTGTTGTCACTTGGAGTAAATAAGTGGGCTTGGGGTTGCAGTTAGGGCACTTGATCTCTAGCTGCATAAATCTCTAGGCCACCACTGGCCTAGTTTCTTCCTGACTCTATATTAATTTCTGTCTAACTTAGGTGTTTATCATACTAATACCTTCCCTCATCCAGATGGCAATAGGCCAAGCAGACTGCTTTGTGCTGGAGTTCCTAGAGAAAATATAGGCCTGGAAAAAGGCTTTCTCCAACTCCTACTAAACCTCAGTGGGAAAAATAGTTTGAATGTGACTTTTTAAAAAAATAATTTTATTGAGAAACAAATAGCAATGAGACAGTTTCAAAACCAATCAGTAGGGCAGTTTCAATAATAAATACATTGCACATTGTTGTCTCAGTGGTTATTCATTGTACAAGATGTAGACATGACATCCCATCCATAATTAGAACAAATCTTCTTATTCATTAAGAGAAAGTTGCTGTATATCTACCCTGTTTTGAATATACAGATGCAAAATGGTCATTCATTTGTATCCCTTTTTGTTTAGTTTTGTCAGAAAAAGGTATTCCATTGTCATTTAAATATTGTAGGTGCATGAATTCAGCAAAATATTCCAATATAGTCTAGTAGTCCATAATACTAGTGGGTTTTCTATAGGCCTGGCAATGTCAGAAGTTGTTGACCTGAGCTCTTTACAGCCCAGAATACCAACATGGCTTCACTCCTTATACCTCGTTTTTATACCTTTCTGCTGGATGGTTAAGACCAAGATGAAGCAAGAACTATCTAACAAGAAATGTAACTTTTGCATCTGTTAAGGTCAGTCAAGTCCCCTGAGGATTTATCCTGAAACTCTGTACTGCACTTTGTAGATCTTTTGTCAGTGTCAGCCATGTGGATGAGTCACGGCCATTGCTTGGCCAATTTGCTCTCTGTGAAAGCCTGAGAGAATGTTTTCTCTCCATGTGACTCTCCTTAGGCACATTCTACATCATCCATCACATTCCTCTGTGGCCCCATAGTCTCCTTGATCAGAAAATTTGGGACACAACTGAGTTACATGATGTTACAGTACAGGTTCTTCTCCTTTGAATGTGACTTGAGGAAGTGATCACTTCAATGTGGAGGTCAGGGGTCATCCAAGTTCAGAGCAGACCTGATTGACATCAGTGGCCTTTTGGTGTCCTGTGGTCCAGAGCTACGTGAGATCTAGTTACTTGTGTTGCTATCCCTACAGCCTATGGAGCAGATGAGCTCTGAGCTCTTTCAGATCTGTTGCAGTGGATCATTTCTCATTAGCAGTCTTGTCTTCCCATCTGGCAAGCTCTTCCTTGGTGATACTGACCTGCATAGCACACACTGCCTTCTGGCTGGAGGACACTTTTCAAAACAACAAATGCAAAGCAGTTGTGTGGGAATGACAAAAGAGATTCACTCAGATTGAAAAAGGAATTTATTTTCAAACATTAATACTCTATTATAATTAATTACCTGCCTGCCAAATAGCTGTGGTGAGAACCACTGACCTGGTTCATGGGACTGGGTTTCTGCTAAGAGGCTGTGAGGCCTACAGTCTACGCATGGGCATGGGGTCCTGACCACCTCCATAGCTCTTGCCAACTCCATCTTCTGGAGAGCTATTCTGTAATTTCAACTATTGGTTTGTATCTCACTTTTATTTGGGGAATATCACTAATGCTTTTCCAATGACAAATTACAAGAGCTGCCAAATTCTCCTTTTATAGAATTATTTGCAACTGGATTTCCATCTTTTATACACTGAATCAAATTTGAGTTTGCTCAGACAGTAGGAGAACTTCTGGTCATGCCCTTTAAGGATCAGTTTAGCAGCCAGGATAGTAAGACCGTGTCTGGTCAAGCTCACTACTACTCCTTCCTCAAAAGAAGAACATTTAGCAAAAGTTGCATGAAATTCCATACACTGGCCATAGCGATGGCTGTATGCAAAAGATATGTATCAGTCAGAGTGTTACTAGAGAAACAGATATAACACAAGATATACAGATGTAGAAGAAACTACAAGACTGGCTTACAATGGTCAGCCACAGAGTCGGATGAGGATGCATGCAGAGGGTGCCTGCACACTGGGACTGAAGGTTCCAGTGCAAGGTCTGGAGCTCAGTGCAGTGATCTGTGCAAGTCTGTATCAGGAGGGTGAGTGATGGGCTTGTGACAGAAAGCTGAAAAATCTTTGCCAGAAGGTTGAAAGATCCAAGTAGAAGTCATAGAGTCTGCGCAAGAAGCCAGGATATGATGTCCAAGCTGAGGGTGAAGACTGGAGCTGCTTCAAAGAACAGAAACCAGTCCATCCTTCCTTACTTCCCTTTTACACCATCCAGGTGATGATCTGCCCTATGGCGAGTCCTGTACACCCTAGGGTGCTAACAGCCACCCTAGGGCAGGTCCTGTACACCCTAGGGTATAGAATTGCTGAGCTGATTTAGCCAAGCTTTTAAGCTCAAGGTGACACAATCAATCAACCACTATACAATCACTGCACAATTTTATGCACTCTCTGTGCCTTCACGCTAAAATGAGAGACTGGGTAGTTGTACAGAGCGTGCGTGCGGTGATGACTTGGCAATGCTGCTCAGTTGTTGCATGCAGTACACTACTAACAAAACTTTAACACAATGATGTGTCAAGTGCCACAAGTTTCACCATTCATCGACATCTAAAAAGTATTTTTATTGCCTGTGTGTACTCATCATGACAAAAAAAGAGAGAAAAAAGGGATATTGAATAGAGTGTGCTTATGGAATAATGGAATGTGGATTATTTTGCTGTCAACTGGATATTTAAGCATTGTTTCATTATGAAATGACACTATAACTTAGTTGAAATACTATGTATGGTGACATTGTAAGACTAAGAATTTCATGACAGTACTTCCAAGTCACAAGAATGCAAAGGCCAGAAACATTTAAAAAATTAAAGTGAAGTATCTTATCATGGCATTTTTTTTTCACAAAAATTAAAAATGAAAACAAGGCTCAGACAAAACTATTTTTCATTTGTTTTGTTTTGATTTTTTGTATTTTTTAGGGAAGGGTGTACAGGGTGTTCAGGGTTTCACTTCTAGATCAGACTCATAGTGATCTGCCTGTCTACAGCCTCCCAAGAGCTGAGATGATAGCTGCATGCAACCACGCCCAGTCTCCATTGTCTTCTCAGCACACCCTGGAGATGGGGCTGGCACAGCAGGCCTGGGGATCTAACCCCCTGCCCCTGCGCCTGCTTGCAGGTGCTTTAATCTGCTGAGCTATTTAGCCAGCCTCTAGTTTTCATTTGTTAGCCAAATAAAAACTATTTGCTACCTGTTAGATGTATAATTGTGAGTTAATTAAATGTATTAAATGTTGTAGCTGAAGCAATGTGTCCTAAGGAAATGACTTTAAGAAGATAAGTTTTTTTTTTTTTTGGCAAGAACAATTGCTGAAAGAACTGGGGACATTGGGAAAAGCATCAATCACTATATTAAAAACAAACAAAAAAGGGCAAGTGATTTTGATGTTTTGCTTTGGGTCTTGATAAGTCAGCCCGTATTACTGATAGTTAGGAAAGATTAAACCAGCATGCACTCACAGTAGACCACCCTACAACAACTTGAAATAAGTAACAGCTATTCAAAGGGCCAAAGACAAATTTGAGGTAAGTGAAGAACTAAAACATATGACTGGTTGACATGAAAGTTACATGTGAAAGTACTTTCAAAAATATCGAGAAAACACTAATTAAGTATAATTTTAAGTATAATCTACTAAGATGTGTCATAAGTGGTGGTGACAAATAGGTGTGGAGGAAAAGGTACCCAGAGAAAGAATGAAATGTATTTAAATTTATTTTGTAATCACGGCATAGTTATTTGTTACTGAGCCTTGGTGCCACTGGTAAGCTCCCCTCATTTTCATAGACTTAACCACTGTCGGTTCTGTGAGTGCTCAGGAGAAATTGAAGCTGAGATCCCGATTTCTCTGGTTAAATGTTAGTGTGATGGCTTAGTAGTGGTAATATTTTATTGTATTAGTATTGATATTATAGTGGGGATATTTTATCATAACTTTTTGAGCTGAGGACCAGGACTCAAATTTTTCTAAGCAGGAACAATCACCTTTATTATATGCTAATGTTTATTGAAGAATTCAAACTAAAATTACAATGTAAGCTTTTATTTATAAAATTAGCAAATGTAGTAACAATATTAAAAATGTCAAATAAGGGGGCCGGGGAGATGGCTCAGTGGAATAAGCGCTTTCCTAGCAAGCACAAGGGTCTGAGTTCAATCCCTGGTTCCGCAAAAAAAAAAAAAAAAAAAAAAAAAAAAAAAAAAAAAAAAAAAATGTCAAATAAGCTCTCTCATCCGGTGCTAGTGGGAGTGTGAATTGATGACACTGTTTTAGCGATCCTTTGGCAATGTAACAAAGCCTTAAAAATCCATTTAACTCATGATTTAACAATTCCAATTTATCCTAGGCAAATACATACACAAATGGGCAAAGATACTCCCCAATGCTAGAAAACCACTATTCTCCAATAGAAAAATTAAGTGATTAGCAAACATTTATGCAAACTTGTGAGACACCCCCCCCCCCCAGCAGTGGGCTCAACTACACTGTATTTGGGCTGCTGACACACAGGAATTGTGACATAATAAATGTGTGTCGTCAGCCTCCAATGTGTGGTAATTTATTCCTCAGCAGCACAAAAGGGTACCGTGAGCTCTCAGGGAAGGAAAATGCACAACAGCATCAGGTGCATGGAGAGTAGTAGATGGTTGATGAAGCTAACGACACTGGACTAGGAGGCGCGCGCAGCTCCGCTTTGCCTTGAAAGAGTCCTTCATGCTCTTTGTTTGTACATTTTAGGACATATCACACCTCACGTGGTCATTATTTTAGTGACTGTTTTATCAAACCAATTTTCTTAAGAATAATGTGCTTATATTTCTGTTTCTCTCTTCATCACAAATCGAACTATATGCTGAGTGCTTCACCAGAAAAGAGAAAGTAGAATTAAATGACAAAATATATCTCTATGCAATGCCAGAAAATCAATTGACTCTACTTGGAAGATATAGAATGATTCCTTTTTTTTTCAAATCTTGTATTTATTTATTTGGTACAGGGTCTTGCTATACAGCTCAGACTGATAGTGATCCTGCCTCCCCAGTGCTGGGATTACAGGCGTGCCAAGCCGGTCTTGGGGCCAGCTCAGTGCTCCTGTTGTTCTGGAGTCAATGTGCATGCAGTGCCAGGGAGTGAACCCAGTTCCTTGTGCTTGCCAGACAGGCGCTTAGACTGCTGAGCTATCTCCCCAGCCCAGAATGCTTCCCTTTAAAAATGTATTTTCCCTATCTCAATAGGACCACCCTGTCCACTGCACCAGCCTCACGTGGCTGTTGAGCACTTGGAAGGCATCCGGTCTGAACTGAGGTATGCTGTAAGTATAAGTAATACCCTGGATTTCAGATACTTGGTATAAATTTAAAAGGGGGAGGGGAGGTGTTAATTTTATATGAGTTGTGGTTTGAAATGTTAATATTATATTCAAAACTAATGTCACCTGTTTAATTTTACCTTTCTAAATGTGGTTATATGGAAACTCCCATAGGCTGAGAATGCTGGGTGTAAGCAAGTGACAATGCTGGCAGCAGCCAGGTCTGGCCTGGGGACAGCCAGTCACTGGGGCGTGTGCCTGGAGCCGTGTGTCTGGGACAGTGTTTGCTCTCCAGGTTTCCCTCTTGCCGCGGGAACCATTTCTGAAACAAGGACACAGTAGTTCGATACAAACCCAGAAGCTGCCCAAAGTACAAATTCTTCCCAAAGTAAACTCACAGCCCAAAGTAAATTTTCTCTCATGAGAAATGATTAATGCTTCTCTCTTAATTTTTTAAAAATCTCTTATTTATTTGGTACAGGGTCTTGCTATACAGCTTAGACTGGTAGTGATCTTGCTGTCTCAGCCTCCCCAGAGCCAGGATTACAGGCGCTCAAAACCCGGTTTGGGGGCTGGTACAGCGCTCCTGCGGATCTGGAGCTGACATGCGCTTTATACCCGGGAGCAAATTTTCTAGAACTATCTGGAATTTTCTAGAATAATATTCATTTCAATGACAATTTTGCTCTAGCATTCTGATGAAATACATGTGTCAGATGAGATTCCTAGATCAGAATCAATATATAGGTACATACTGTTTCTATAAATCTAGAGTTTGCTGAGTTTTTAATATTCAGATAAGTGAAATCTATTTTTTATTTTAGCTGTAAACATTTTCCAACTTTTTAAAAAAGACACAAAGAAATCTATATTTGGAGACCCAATTTATATTGTATTTCACACAGAAATCCTTTGCAGACCAGCGTAACTAGGAGATAATACATTCAAACTGCTGAGTAATTAATATGATGGGTCACACATGACCATCATCACTGGTATTGCTTGTTCTAGGTTTGCTCACAGTTGGGGCTTTTCAGAGGTGGTGGATTTCAGGTGCATGAATATGGATTAAGGGGCCATGATAATTTAGTCTACTGACTAGTTTAGCATAGTTCTGGATGTGGATAATGGAAAAGCCCACCTTGGGTGCGGTTGGCACCAAGGAATAAACTTGCAGCCTAAATGGAATAAAAGGGAAGTGGGGGGCATGATGCTGCTGCTCCGCTGCCTCCTGCCCTGCCAGCCTAGACGGTTTCTCCTCTGTGATGCCCCTCTGTTATGCTGCCCTGCTTCGGAGCCAGCCGACTGCACACTAAAACTTCTACAAACTTCAAACCAAAATAAACCCTTCCTCTAACTTATGGGTGTCGGATACTTTGTCTCTGCAATGAAAAATAGCCAAAACAATCACTATCCACTACAGACCAAAATGTGAAAACCAGCTATGGACTCTGGTCACCAGTAGAGACTTCTAGGTATGACGGCTGCTTTGCATACCTGTCAGCATGTGGTTTCCAAATCATGGTGCTGCCGGCTGGCAGTCTCTGTGCTTTCTTCAGGAACCCAGAAAACGGTGTTTCGTTTTTTCTACATTCATCTTATTTGGTGCCTCTGTACCATACGTGATTTCTTGAAATTCTCTTCCTAAGGATAGCTTCTGATAGATTCTTACAAGTCAATTCTGACTCTTCCCTTCAGAGAAAGTCTTTGCTTCCCCATCTGCCCATAATAGAGGCTGGGGCCGCCAAGTCTCTTGTCGGCACTCCTCTGTGACCTCATGTATCCCACAGCTTTGGTGCATTACCTCAGACCTATCTAGCCTGGATCACTCTTTTGAGCTCCAACCTCTCAGATCCATTTCCCTGACAGACACATCAATTTGGATGTCTCAGAGACCCTAAATTCAGCATATCCAGATTGGCTGATGACCCTGTAACTGAGGTCCTCAAGCTATCCTTAACCATGGTTCACTTGATGGACTCTTAAAACTCAGAGAACTGTTGTGTTCTTGCCTATATACTGTCACAGCAGCAGGACACAAGTTACAGTCAGCAAAGAAAGTCTTGCAGGGGTCCTCTGCCAGTAAAATCACAATAATGTGACAACACATGTGAAGCATTGTGACAGCAGTTCTCCCAGGCCTTGCTGATGGGGGTTTTTATTAGGGGTCAGTATGCAGGAAGGTATGCAGAGCCTATCTAGGTGACTGACATCAGCCACTCAGACTAGAACCCCACAGGTAGCAAGAGGCATTCACCGTAAGTCATGATAAACCTACCTCGGTGTAAAGGAAGAGCATGACCCAAGGCCTGAGGCATACAAAAGTGCTCCCAGCAGGCGAGTGTGCCAAGCAAGGATCCGAGGTTATTTCCCAGGAGCCCACGGGCCAGGGCCAAAGACAGATGTTTCTTTGATGGGAGATGCAGGTCTGCTTGGCGGACTACTTGCTGAACAATCCTTAAGGCTGTTCTGCCTTAAACCCTATCATCTCCCACTGCCTGAGCTAGGAACCATCCTGCACCATTTCCCTCAACCCCAGTATCCAGCAATCCTACTTGTAATCTGCTCTCCTCTCACTCACATTTAGATTGGTCTCTTCTCCATTTTGCTTTCTTTCCAGAAATTCTCCATACTGCTTCCACGGAGAATTTAGGATTACAGTAAGTGCTGGCAAGATGTATTCACAATTAAGGCATTTGTAGTGAATGCCCCAGTGGAGGATTGCTTTCCGTATTATGGCCAGGAATGGGAAGGATTTTCTTATGACACATTTGTGCTTGAATTATTCAATAGCACCAGCAAGCTTTCAGGATAAACTCAGAATCTTTCATATCCTTTGAGGCAGGTGGCCGCCTGCCTCTCCCACTGGTCTCCTGCGTCCTCAGTGTTTAGTTCCCTTAAAGACCACATGGTTTCACCTCTGACCTGGAATATTCTGTCCCTCTCCTTGGAACGCCCACTCTCCAACATTTAACAATGTCCTCTCTGAGCCCCACTCCTCAGTCTACGATGCTGTTCCTTCTCTGCTCTCAAAGTACTCTAACACCTTCAGCAGACACTTAACCAGATGCCTTAAGTTGCCTGTGTACTTGTTACCAGTAGGGGACTGTTAGTTTCTGAGGACAACATCCATGTCGCCTTCCATGTTAGAGCCCCAGCATCTGGCACAGCAATCCTAAAAAGCATTCAATCAACACTTACTAAGTCAGGAAATTCAATCTGGAGAGCACATAGGTGACTATAGTTCACAAGAATCACGGAGCAGGCTGTGCTAAATGCTGGAGCAAGGCCCTAGGCCCAACTGTCCAGTAAAAAAGAAACAGAGAAAGCTTATGTAAGTTAAATTGGTATAAGTTAATCAGATTAAATAGACCATAATTTTAATACAATTCTTGGTGTTCAAATGTCAGCTCCACCACACACTGGCAGTGTAGCACCAGGCAAGTTTGCAGCAGTTTGCTCATCTGTGAAATGATACAGGGCAATTGTGTAGTCGGCAGAAGGAAAGAATTTGCTTAATAAGACTTGGATGGCACAGTATGGCACAGCTGGGAAGGAATGCATTTTTAGACAGACAGGTCAGATTCTCTTGCTATGGTAGTTTGACTGGATTATAGATATGTTGGTTGAGGAAGTAGGTTGAACAGCAGGCCCAGTGAGGAATCAAAAAGCTGCTCTTTCACATCAGCTCCACTTTAATACAGTATGGTAAGTATGTTCCTAAAAGTCACAACATGCAAAATTCTACAATAAAGCCATGGGCATCTGGGGAAAATGAGGTGGAGGCACAATGCTGAAAATTTCATTAGTGACTCATTAAACAAAACAGAAAAAGGATCCTAATAAAAACTGCAGTATTTTAGACAGGTTAAATGGTGAAAAGCACAATACATACACTTCACTTTGGAAATGATCAAGTGTGTGGACGCAGGTGTGGAGGGGCTGCAGCTTGTGACCCAGTGGAAGAGCAGTGCCTGAAGTCTGAAGGGAAATAGGGGTGTGCAAGTTTGACACATGTGGCGAATTGAGGGGCCAGGCACTTCCAAGATGTGTGTGCTCTGTGTTACTGAGCTTGGTTCAGCTTTTTGCATTTGCCGACTGCTTCTCACAGAAGGGCATGTACACGGGAAAATTCTGCATTCTGCTTCAATTGTTCCCTCTATCACAATTTGTTTTGCACTGCATTTATAAAACAAGGTTTAAAGGAGAACTGTGTATTCAGATAGACCACAGCTTGACTGTACCTCTGGAACTATACCTAAAGCATGCATTAAAAGTAGTTTTCTTGTGGGGAGGGATTTAGGACTCAACAATTAAATCTCAAATCATAGTTCTGCCTACTTGGAGAAGGTCTTGTGCCACATGCAGGGGGATCATTCCTTCATTTATATCCATAGTAAGAACTCCAATCATGAAGTTCCTCCTTTACCACCACATTTTGCTCAACGATTTATAGCTGTTGTAAGCAGACTCGTTAGGCAGAACTTTAGGTCTGTAAAACATGAAGTTACCAGGTCCAACGTGAAGGATTCTTGAGGCGAGAGGAATGTCTTCGCTTAGATTTCTGCACATCACCCCACAGATTAGGTGTACCCACAGTGTTAGGGTACATTGTGCTTTCTGGCCCCTAGTGCCAAGGCAGTGGACCTGGGAGATTTGCCATCTGTTTCTTAAGTTACTCATTTAAATGAGAATCATTTATGATTTGTTTTGTGTATCCAGGTCTTTGCCCTGGATAAAAATGGGCAAGTCGTGCTACAGAAATAAAGGCAAAGATTGTTTTTCATATTCCGGTTAAACATTTTCCACTTAAAAAAAGATCTCAGTAGTTTATTTGAGAATAAAGTGAAGAGTACGTGGCTAGTTGTTGGATTTCTCTTTATTTAGCATTAGCAATAGAATTTGAAAATTTTTCAGAAGTTTGATTTTATTGGGATCAACTAATTCATAGAGATCATCAGTATTATTTTATTCTTTTATTTTTTAAAATGTATTTAGTAGAGGGTTTATAGGGTCTCACTACACAGATCAGACTCACAGTGATCCTCCTGTTTTCAGCCTCCCAAGCGCTGGGATTACAGGTATGTGCCACCACACCCAGTCTCAGTCCCTGTCTCAGCATGCCCTGGGGGCAGGGTGGGGCCAGCACCAGCACAGCAGGCCAGGGATTGAACCTGGTCCCTGCCTTCCTAAGGCAGGTACTTTAGTCCGCTGAGCTATCTGGCCGGCCCGTCAATATTATTTAGTACTTCTTAGTTGAAAAGAAATAAAATTACAGAAATGTGAATCAAATAGTCACTTTTCCAGACAACAGACTAATTCAAACCTGGTATTTCAGAAGAGCACTGTACTTCTAGAGGACTGAGAACTGCCTGGGTTAGACGTGCATGTACACGTTTATGCTGGAAGCCTGCGGCTTGTACCTAGATGCCCCCCAAAGTTTCATGCTGTCATAGGTGGGGCTTTTGCAGAAGTGCTTAGATCTCTAGTGTGATGTTGGGATTAAGGGCGTGCGATGACATTAGTCCACTGACTGGTTTGACATAGTGCTAGGTGTGAGTGGACAGAATATAAAGGGCAGAAAGAGAGCTGTCGCTGTCGCTTGCTGCCTTCCTACCTTCTTTTTTTTTCTTCTGGAACCGGGGATTGAACTCAGGCCCTTGCACTTGCCAGGGAAGCGCTTATTCTACTGAGCCATCACCCTGGCCCCCTCTTCCTACCTTCTGCCCGCTATCAATCATTCCTTGCCATTCCACCCTGCCTTGGAGCCAGGCAATTATGACTGAAACCTCCCAAGCTGCGAGTTGGAAATGCACACTGAAGGATATTGTAATAAATGGGTAAAACTACCATTTAGACATTTTGAAACTTCCTTTTAGGAAAAAAGGTCAGAGAAGGTTAACAAGAGACTTAAAATACATTCCTGACAAAGCTCAGGAACATTTGAAGCTTTAAAGATCAGTAATAAATCCGTTGCCATCGATGACACAACAGCCTGCCAGAGCTCACCGAGGCGTGTAGCCTCCCCTGCCCAAGTCTTACTTGCCGCTAGGCTAAGTGGAAGGCATCTCTTTCAGGTGTGCACCTTAAAATTACTCCACAGTATTCACATTCCTCTCCTTCTGATTTGGCAACTCAAGGCATGTGCTCCGGATGACACAGCTGAAGACCGGGACTCTCTTGACAGTGGTGCTTGAGCACAATGCCAGACCCACAGTCCTTTTCCAATTTTTGACACAAGGTATTATTAAGTCACTAAGTTGCCAAGGCTGAACTTGAACTGTGATCTTCCTGCCTCACCCTCGTAAAAGTGCTGGGATCGCAGGTGTCACTATGTCCAGCGAGATTTAAGCTTTCATAATAACCTATACCATGGTAACGTTTGTTAATTGTGGCATGACCTCAGTAAAAAGGGGTTAGAAAAAGTACCTAGCATCTTAAGAAAGTTTCAGGATTCTAACACAATCTTCATCAGTATCACACAGTGTAGCACTCAGCACGTGCTAAGCATGACACTTAGCACAGACATTTCTGAACTATGAATATTGAGGGTGTCCTTCACGCATCATAGGCATTACAGTACTGCTAGATCTCTGTCAAAATCATTATTTTTTTTTAACTTCAACCAAATTCAAGTGTTTAAATAAAAAATTTAACCAATATAGTCCATTCCACTCTTACTTTACACCCAGGATGGTGGAGGAAAAACACATACACTATTTAGAAAAGTAGGAAGCCCATATTATTCTTATCTGCATAGCCCAAGACTTTCCAAATAGTTTTTCTATTGGATGATAATACATGTTTATACTGGGGAAGAAAATCCTATACTGCCTTGCAGGTCAGCAATTTAGAAAACATAACGCCAAGCAAGGCAAACACTACTACACATACCTCCCACGGGCACTAGCACTACCCGGCAGCAGAAAGCCTACGGGCACTGCTGTGAGACAGCCAGCAGGCCCCGGGACAGAAGTGCTGGCCCACGACGTCTGCACAGACTTCCCGTGTGGACAGCAGCGACCCTGTTTACTTCAGTTTGGGTCTATGGCTGGTCTTCCACTCCACTCAGCAATTTTCAAGGGCAAGGAGGGCACCTGTCATCTTTTCCCCAGTGATCACAAAGAAGCCATTTGCCCTGACATTTGGGAGGAGCTTTGTAAATGTTCATGAACAGATGGAAAAACCGTAAGGACAAACATAGTGAAAAGCATATTTACTTGAGTTCCATAATCCAAGCTTACTTTAAATCCACTTTAGCAATAAGAACACAGTGTACATCAGGAAGGAGACTAAAGATTTTTACAACAGGGCAATCACAGAAAGTCTTGTCACCCCGCAGCACTCCAGGCATGCACACCGCAGAAACCGAGCCCTCCCGGGGGTACGGGCTTTCAAGACGACGCCCCAAGGGGAAGGCCACGACTGGACCTCAGGGTTCCTCCTTCTCATCACGCACCACAGAATCTTTTCCTACAAAAAGCACGTAGTCACAGTGGACCGACAATTCTTTCCAAACATTCCAATTATACCATGAGGCAAGCAATTTGCTGTGCACTGTCTGAGACACTCATCCCTTAGTATATTGCTTCTCCGACAAGATATTTACCACTTATATTTTAGTCAGGATATTTTTGCGTCACCAATTCCTCTAGTAATTTCCCAGACTGTAAATTGCAGATGTAAACATTTGAAAGTAGGAAAATTTTACCTCAAATTTTGACACTTTTGCTTTGATAATTCAAAATGGATGTGTCATGTAAAAACAAACGAAGCACAAAACATCTCAGATTCTTACGCTGATAAGAAAACACCGAAGATTATCAGGGCTTTACGCTGATGGCGACATTACTGAGGCTGAATGCTAAGACTGGAGCACAGCTGTGTTACTAGTTCACAGAAATTCCACAGAAAAGCAAGGGAAAATCTTGGGAGTTTGTGTGTAGATTCAAGAGTTTTCCAGTAAGGAAACCATTCCAACATTCTGGTAAGTTTAGGAGATTAGGGATCACTGTACCACTAGAATATATTTAGGATTAAAACTTCTAGCAGATCTATGCAAATACCAAAGGCACAATCAATCTGGAGTTTTCATTTTACTGTTTTTTTCACATCTGAGATTTTAAAGGCTCAAGGGCATTTTTAACATGAGAATTTAACCCAGTTTAAAATGGAAACACAACAAAAAAACACAGCTTTCTAGAAATCTATCCTCATGGACTGCAGTATTCTAACTTAAGAGATCTGTATGAAAACCCAGCATGTTTACTTCTGATAAAGTAAACCCCTAGGAGAAGTCCTGACAAATCTATCAGCAACTCTTCAAAATTTCTGATTGCCTTTCTTCAACCACGTCATTGCTAAATAGCAAAAGAATAATTATATTCCAGGTAGATTTCATCTGGAATATGGTACTCTGAAAATTCATTAACATTTTTAATATTTTAAAGACACGACCATGCATTAAGCTGAAGGTAGAGAGTGACTATCATTCCAGAGCCAGCTCTTTGAGACTACAGATGCAGTTACGTTAGGAGTACATTCACTCCGGTCTCCTACGATACTCTAGTGATAGCCGATCAACCTTAGAAAAATGGCTACTGCTACACAGCTCCTAAGAGTCACATACAATAAGCAGATGAGAACTAGGCCTGGGGGAGAGGCTAAACAGACCAGCCACAAACAGGGTGAGTGTCTCTAAGTGATTGAACTAATGGGAAAGGAGAAGGCAGATGGAGCCAAACTATTCTACCTAGCAAGGACTGGGTCTGTGTAGTTTTCTATGTACAGAGACAAGCAGCGCTAGGCACTTAAAAGCTTTTTTGATGAAAATCTAGGGGGAAGAGCTTGACCTACAATTTTTTAGCATTACTACTATCAATAACATACTTTTCATGAGCAAACATGCAGTGACACACATTACAGAGCAAAAGCGCCTAAGACTGTTCTGAAAATGAAATGATACAAGATTGTCCCGAGTATATTTGGATTATAAAATCTTCTATTTTTACATTATCATATTTAATAGTAATGGTAAATATTTCATTGAAAAAATACTAAAAAATTATTGGCAATGATACAAAGCCCTAGCTAGTACAGATATTACTGTACTAGTACTCATCTGATAAGGGAATTATCTCTATCCCAATGTTTTCTATATTTTTTATTATCTGAGTATCTTAAACCAATCTCCTTAAATTGCTATTCAAAGGTACTTTAGTTGTCCTGTCCCTATTACTCTATAATCAATAGTCCTTTTACAAATTATAATATCCTACATATATAAAATAAAAATCTAATGCTGTAGAAAGTCTCAAAAATGTAATGTTAGTATGCTGATTTTCTAAAGAACGTGGCTTCGCGGGATAACTCTGAATAGTTATTGCCCGGATGGATTTTAAAAAACTTAAATATAATATAGTCATGATCCTAACATATCTTTAAACAGAATATCACTAGGAACATTCTATCAGCACAAAATACTATATTTATGGTTGTGCGAATCTTTTAAGTCTTAAAGCTTCTTAACATAATCATGTATATTTATATACAAAACATACATAAATTTTACTTTATTTAAAACATATGAAAGAGGTAATTCCAAAATCACACTAAACATAATAAATATAGAACTTGCTTTGTTAAAAATCTACAGTATACATTCAAGTAAAGGCTAAACTTCCAATGCCAACTATATTTGGGACAAAAATTAAACATTTACAATAATCAGTTTCCTAAAAGTGCTATTTTTAATACCTATAAAGAGGAAACTCATTCTAGTGCTTCTGTTTCTATCCAGACATCTATACATTCCTTTATTCACAGAGCCAGATGCTTCTGTTACTAAAAATACACATCCAAAGCTTTTATACTCTTTTAAATAGATTTAGCATTTCAGCTCTTTGGGGAAGACAGGGAAGTCCAAACAAACGACTCAGAACATTCTTGAATTATCAGAGATGACTCACTTTATGACACACCCTGTTTCAACTCAGATGAAACAAATCTGATGAATATGTTAGTGAAAAAGAGTTCTCATCCACACATCAACTATAAGTCATCTTTCTCTACGTGACGATTTATGTAGGTCAAAGAGCATCCACTGAGCAGCCTGGCTGCGCCCCAGGCCTGGACACCACGCTCCACGTCTGACTGGTACATTCTCTTCCAACCTGATCGGGTTTCATTTCTTCAGGAGTTACAGTCAGCACACTGACTGAACTGTAGGGAAAAGAAAGGCAGAGCTTAATAATTACCCCCACCTTCTCTCACGTACTACACTTCAAAGTCTGACATTTACAAGTCTTGCTGTTCCCAGGCTTGTGTGAAGGGAAGTTCTGAAGCTACACTGACCAAGAATGTTAAAGAATTCCAAAGTGGTTTCACCGATCACTTCTCTCTGCCCACCACCTATTTTTCTACTGGTCTGCTTATTATCTGTATCCCTCTCGTCTACTCAGAAGCATGCTGCCCAGGTGAACCTTAAGGGAGACACATGCGTGGGTCTTCACAGCTACGTTCCACAGGTCTCCTTTCTATTTTCTATTCTCCTATGGGTTCCCTCTATACTTGTCCATCATTGCTGAGTGCTCTCTCTCACACCTGATACTCAAGACACTTAACAAGTGTCTACAGGATGTTAAGAAAACAGAAACTGAAGCCAGATAAAAGTTCAACCAGTCTCAGAAAAGAAACCGAGTCAAATGACTACTTTAAGATCTATGGAGCAGAAACAATGATTAAATTTTCACCTGAGTCTCTCTTGTAAGTTTTTTCACAAGACCTTTTCTAAACATACATTGTTTGAAACTTTTGTTAACTCACTTGACCTTATAATATGGGAAAGCTAGAAAATATTATGTAACTTTTAATTCTAAAATTGAAACCAGTACCTTGAAATTTTTATTTACATTTGTTTACCAATATGGCACTTAAAGAAGAAAGAAAGAACACTCAGACCTCAGCTCAGAATCCCTACACCTCTGAGGTGTCTCTGGTGACATCAATGATCAACCTAGTCCCTTAAGGGACTTAGTACACCAGTCACCCCAACTGGAACACAAAACAGCCTTTATATAAAATTCTGATCTAGAGTGAGGCAGAAATGAGGCTACAAATACTCCTTCAAATACTCCTACAAAGACTTCAGCTACAAATACTCCTTTATCTTGCTGCAATTTTATTATCAACTGAAGCCAAAGTGTTTCAGGTACAAGAGACCCAACTTTACAAAATAATCTAGAATTAACCAACCAAGCTGCACTGCTTTTAATTCTTTTCTGTTTGTTATATTTTCAGAGACTAGAATAGCTTAACAGAGACCGAGTTCCTTTAAACTCTGTGAATCTATTTCTATGCCACTGGTATGATTAGAAGAACCAGAAAAGCATTTTAATAACATTTGTGAGCCAGGCGTGGTGGTGCACGCCTACAATCCCAGCACTCAGGAGGCTGAGGCAGGAGGAAGGAGGATCACTGCCAATTGAAGGCCAGCCAGGGCTACAAAGGGAACTCAAGGCCAGCCTAAATTGCATAGTAAAACCCTGCTTCAAAGACAAATACAAGGGCGAGCAAGATAGCTCAGCAGTCGAAAGCCTGATGTTCGATCCTTAGCACCACATGCCACAGCCAGCCCTGCCATTAGGGTGGGCTGAACCGACCAAAAAACAACAACAACAACAACAACAAAAAACAAAAACACACACACATACACACATATTTATGTTTAGTTTTGCTATCACTGAACGTTTACAATAGGACCGTTTAAGTTATTACATATTTAACTCACACTTAGCTCATAATACCCTGTCATATAGGTACTAAATGTTGGACTTTTATCCTTATTATAAAATACAATGCCATCAAGGAATATTTATGTCAAATATTTCAAACTATAAATACTTATGTAAAAAAGTAAACATTTAAAACGTTTCCCTAACTGAATCTCCTGGCTTATATAACTGATTCCTAAAATCTTTTTTTCACATAAGAAAACAGCATGCTTTACTAAAATTATTTTCTTTTTCCCTCTTTTAACAATTTTAATACTGGCCCACTGCCTCTAAAACAATACCTAATGTACAAATACAGACAGCAGTGCACATGCCTGTAACACCAAGCACTCTGGGAAGCTGAGGCAGGAGGATAACAAGTTTGAGTTTCGACTGCAGAACTTAGAACTTAGTGACACAGCAAGACCCACTTTCAAAATAAAAAGGGAGGGGGGATGAACTGTAGGTCAGTGCAAAGGCCTTGGGTTTGATCCCCAGTACAGCAAACAAAACAAAGTAACCAAGACGAAAATGTTTTATGAAGTGAAATTCCAAATGTGAGTGTTGCACAACAGCAGAGTGGCGTTATGGAGGAAGAACACTGCTCCCATGTTAATCCTCGCTGGCCCGGGTGAGCACGCGGTGGCGCATCATGTTTTTTCCTCCACAGCTGCGCCTCTGTCACCTTTCTGCCTTACCATCCGTCTCTCACACCTCTCAGTCCTGCGCACTAACTACCCGGTCTCTGCTCACGTACCGCGTGCTTCCCAGCTCAGGGACCCAAGCTTACCTGGAGTCCTCTCACCCGGCTCTTTTTTGCTCCCTAATGTTTAGAGTCCTAATCGCCCAATCTTTTCAAAGTCTGTAGATTACAAACCTCATCCTCCCTTTAAAAGCTAAATACTGTTTTAAAATCCAGCTACTTAGCTTTTCTTGGCCCAAAGGCCAGCGGGCCTCTTCCACACGGAGCTCCACACCAGTTTCTCATGAGCACAGGCCAAATGCGCCGCAGCTGGCTTCCGCTTGCTGTCCACACACTTGCCCAAGCACCAGCAGCCTGAGGCACTGTGTCCTACTTGAGTTAAGATCACCATCGCACTTCCAACTTCACGCCTGCCGTTTTCCTGTTCTCCACCCCTCTAGCAATGCTGTTTGCTCTGCTTAGTTCAAAGCTCATCTTGGAACAGGATCAGAGATAGTATTGTTATTGTAGCTTAGAAAATGATTTAAAAATTTGAAAGAGGAAAATACCAAAATGCAAGTACTAATACCAACTTGTGGGCTTCCAGGGGGTAGGCAGCAACCTCATTTAAACCTTACTGTCCCCAAGGGCGACAGATCTTCATCACTCAAGATGAATAGGCCCTTCTCAGTTCTTTGCCTTCAAGGCCCATAAAACAGGCATGCCAGAAAAACCTGCATCTATGTCTTACAAAAACTGCACAGAACATCTTTACATTTAACACAAAGTACTTAAAACAGTGATGCCAACAAATAAGAGTATATTTTAAACGTGAAACCAAAAGACACACAAGACACACAATCTGGCTCAGAACAGGGACCATGTCTACCTTGCCACACTGCTGTACACCCAGCACCTAGCATGAGGTCCTCCTGGACACCTAGTAAGTATCACAGAATGAATACATCAGTCTACTAAATCCCTCTCCAAACGCTAAACCGTTGCAAATACCACTGATACATCTTTTCCTTAGCAGCATCGACGTTAGGAATTTGTAGAAATATGTATAAAGACCAAATATGAACAAATACCTATGTTCCGATACACAGGAACGTGTCTGGCAAGAGTCTAGAGTTGGTGAAGCAGGCAGAGATTTTGTCATTTTAGATGTGCAAACTGGAGACCCATTAGACGTGCTGGGGGGCTTCTTCTGCCTTTGCTTTGAGTGCACTGGAAGATTGTCTTGATCAGAACCTGTTTAAAAAAAAAAAAGGAGGGGAGGAGGCAGTATATATGGCAAAGTAATAAATACAGTGAAAACAAGGATGACTTATTTGAATTCTGTGTGAAGTATGACAGAATAAATTAACCTGCTATCTCTGCTACATGTTCTACAAGCCTTAATGAGGATTTACTTTTAAAAATTTTATCTCCAGATTGATAATTTGCAAAAACTTGACATTTTCACAACAAAAGTTACTCTTGCTATGTTGGTATTCTTGTCACCCCTATTCTGACTCCAGTAAATTACATATTAAAGCTTATTGATCTTTAGGTCCAATAAGAGAACTCTACTTGGTGGTTATATATATATATATATATATATATATATATATATATATATATATATCACACACACACACACATGCACACAATATATTTCACCCAGAGGCAGGATCAGATTAAAGAGTATGAAGTACTCACTTCCTGAGAAGGCACTGAAAAGTTTCACATTTTCTGAGTTCGGGTGGTCAAAGGTAGTCATATTTAAAAACTGCTGCTTTAACCAACTGGCTCGCTCTTCTTCAAATGCCTTTCTCTACCATCACAAACAAATGAAAAAAACAATGATCAACACCTCAACATCCCACAGAGTCACAACTTCCTGTGAATTCCTTAGCTGGCTGTGTCTGCTGTTTGGCTACCTATATAAAACGATTTATGTCAACTAATTAAAATCTTCAAAACCTCTACTTATGCAAAACTATGTTAGAAAAAGAATTTTACAAATGTACCCAATAAACAAATAACTATTTTCACATTAATTTTTAATTCAAATGCAAAAAGCAACAGAATATTAACATTTGAACCTAAAAGAACACAGCAAAACACACTGCAAAATCATCACCAAAAATAAAAACAAAAGGACTGCTGACCTCATCAAACATATCACTTGGCAACTAGTCATCTCCCAGTACTAGGAGCTGCCAACACCACACCACAGGGACACAGGCAGACTATGTCCTAGCACCCCTTTTCAACAGCTGATGAACCCTAAACTCAACTCCCTCTCACCCTGATGTCTCTCACGCATCCATCCTAGTCCCCACTCTCCCCAAGGACTCCCGTCTGGATGAAGAATTCTCAGGGAAAGGCACTGGGGGACTGGGAGTAACACAAACTGGCCAGAGTATCTTCTGGAACAGGGCAGTGGGGCTCAGAAACAGGGCTGACCTCTCTCCTTCTCTGGATAGATATTCTGGCATAAATGTTTAGCCCCCTGAGGGAAATAGCAGCTGAAACCGACTTTCACAACCGTGGAGGAAAACCATGTCAGCTACTAAATAACCAATATTGAGAACTACAATTATAAGTATTAATACAAAATCATGAATCATTAGCCATCTGAAAAAACTGATAATGTAAGAGAAAAAAAAAAACAAGGTCAAGATAAATAAACTAGTCAAGCATAACAGATAATTCCAAAGGTAAAATATCTTCTAAAAAGATTTTAAAAAAAAGTTTTAACATATTAGGTTAATGAGTGTAAAATAAAAATGCTAAACTTAGAACTTTATAAAAAAATAAATCCTTAAGGACCAAGTAACAAAACTGACTCCCAGTCTGACGATATACAAGATTAAAAAAAAAAATACTAAAAATGTTGGACACAAAGTAAACCTATAGCAATACTCCAAAGGTCAAGTATTTAAAGGCATTCCAGAACATGAAGAAACCAAAAAAAAAAAAAAAAAAAAAAAAAAGAGAGAGAGAGAGAAATAAAAATGTACAGACTATGTTACAATGTGGCTTCTCAGCAAAAACCAAACACTAGAAGATATGAAGTAATTCAATGTCTTAAGAGAAAAGGTGAAAGCCAAATTCTACAGCTATGTAAACCAATCAAATAAGAAAGCATTTTTGGATATTCCAGGATTCAGCATATATATTATTTATGTACTATTTTTGAAAAAGTTACTTAAGAAGGTACATAATGTGGGAAACTGAAAGTAATCTTCCAAAGAGGAAAAGCTGAGATGGAAGACACACAGTAACACTGAAGTGGCATCTGGGCTTACGAACTCAATTCTCTCCCAATCCTAACTGAAAACCAAACTGGATGAGAACTGACTCAAATTTCCCCGTAAGGACAGCATTGAGCCTGACCAGTGAAGCGGATTTGGGTCTCATTCAATTTGGTTGGGATCAGAATTGTGGAGAGAATCAAGTGCACGGACCAGGGCACCACCGTAAATCTGACTCAGGATATCACAACGAAAGCTACGGAGAAAGTCAAAGAATTCACTAGGTGACGATAATCTCTTCTGGGTGGCAGAGTTTTAATAACAGTATATTTTCCATCTCCAAACAATTATTTTTGAATAAAAGCATTTATATAATCATAGTGCAGTCATAATTGTTTTCTGGTTTTCAAGTTTTAAGTCTCACCGTTAGCATAAGTACTTAAACCTGGATTGTAAAAGAGGATTGGATACAAATGCAGTAACATTGAAAATGAGAATAAGACAAAACTAATAAAGAAGAAAGAGGTACAACAAGGATTTATCTCTCACTGCAGAGATTTGTTTGTTTGCTTTTGATTCAGGGTCTCACTAAGCAGCTGGACTTGTAGTGATCCTCTTGTCTCAGCCTCTCTCCTGCTGGGATTACAGGTGTGCACTACCACTCCTGGCTTTGGGGCTTGCATGGTATGCTGCACCAGGGATCTGCACCAGGGATCAAACTCAAGTCCTTGAGCTTGCATGGCAGGTGCTTAGATCACCTAGCTATCTCCCCAGCCAGTTACTGTAGGGATTAACTGACACCATCTGAAGTTGAACAAACTTAAACAGAAGCACTGAGCAGGTTTTAAGTAAAAACAAACAAAAGAGAGAACCCAGGAGAACATAAATTTAAAATGTTATACAGAAACAGATGTGGAAGAATGCAGGACAGGAAGGACTGTAGGGAACAGAACGTCTTATATTTCACAGCAGACAATGGACCAAAAAAGATAAAACGTTAGAGTACTTCCCAAAAGAAGCGCCAACACAAGCATCCAATGGTGGTTCCCTCTGAGAAACAAAACCAGGTATATAAAGAAGATGGGTGGTTTTCATTTTGTAGTTTTTTCTATGGGTTGAGTTATTAAAAAAATCAAAAATGTGTTCAGTCATTACTTCTACAACTTTTGAAATGGAAACGTGACATGTAGGCTATGTATTGCTAAGCATTCGTGTATTTGTGTTATGTGTACATGTACATACTGAAATGAATAAATCCAAACTGTTACTTTTAAAGCACATATTTCTGAATGAGGGATATAAATAGCAGAACGTTATTTACTGTATTTATATTTTTAAAAAACATACATGTTCTTATACCATCTTCTACATCAATACTAGTGACAGTGAATAAATAACAGGAGTCCAACAGAGACCTGTGATGTTATGCTAAATACGTAACACAGAATGCCAATCAGAATTTTTTTTTAAATTGCAGTTCCCAAATGGGTAGGAGGGCAGGGAGAAGATACCATTGTGTAACAGCTCATTAAGATTTCAACTTAAGGTTATTTATGAGCTAATCAGCAAGTACTCAGGAGAAAAGCTGGAAAGCAAAGAAACCACTACAATCAGTGCTAGAACTCCAGCGAGGCCTGCCAAGCCCAAGCCCAAGCCCCGGGACTTGCAGCCGCACCGCTGCGCATAGTACCTCCAGCCCTAGGCGGATCGCCGCTTCTGTGAAGCTCCGTCTCTCTCTCTCAAAATTCTTCTTTTGCTCTTTAAAAAGGGACCACTCTTCCTTAAGGCGTTCCTTTTCTTCCAGCAAGTAACAGTCTCGTAACAGTGAAGTGGTATCGTCATCACATGCAGTAGCAAGCTGCTGCTATTAATTTTAAAATATAGTAAGTTCCGGGTGATGCTTCTGACACTTCCCCACATTAAAATCAAAGCAAAAAGAGGGGATGGGGAGATGGCTCAGTGGAATAAGCGCTTCCCTGGCAAGCGCAAAGACCTGAGTTCAATCCCTGGCTCTGCCAAAAAAAAAAAAAAAAATCAAAGCAAGAGAAGGCTGGTCAAACGATGTAGCAGGGACAGCAATGACGAGGAACAACCAAGTCAAATGAGGAGCCTTTTCTCAAAGGCTATGACTCCATTCAGAAGCATGAGCTATTTAAGAAATAGTGTGCAATTTATTTGCTAGCAGAAAATGTAGTTTAGGGGCCTGGGATATAGCTCAGTGGAATAAGCAGCTGCCTGGCAAGCACAAAGTCCTGAGTTTAATCCCTGGTAGCACACACACCAAAAAAAAAAAAAAAAGAAAAGAAAAGAAAAGAAAAAAGAAAGAAAGAAATGAGAGAAAAAGATAAAAGAAAAAAAAATCATTTGTCATGTTTCACATCTTAGGGCTGGCCAGATAGCTCAGCAGATTAAAATGCCTGTTTAGGCAGACACAGGGATGGGATTTAATCCCTGCATGCCATGCTGGCCCCACCCTCGAGGCCAGTGTGAGACTGGGTGTGGTGGCGCAAGCCTATAATCCCAGCACTTGGGAGGTTGAAAACAGGAGAATCTCTCTAAGTCTGACCTGTGTAGTGATACCCTGTAGACCTTGTACTAAATACATTAAAAAAAAAAAAAAAAATGTAGTTTTGGAAAACATCAAATACAGAGACCTTATGATAGTAAAAAATAAAAATCTATTAAGATTTAGAAAAATTCTGGCCTTTCAGAGGGCAAAAGAACATTAAAAGGGAATTCACATTTACCTGTAAAAGTTGCTGCTGCGTTTTAATCATTTCTTTACATTGCTGAATTTCCAACTCCAGCTTCTCAGTTTCCTGCTCATGGTCTTGTCGTGATATCACGTCTTCATCGTTAAAACCTTCCAAGTTCACCTTTGAAACTAAGCCAAACCGCTGTGCTGACATTTTCCAGCCACCCTTACACTGGAATACACTTACAAATAAGGCTCTGAGAATGTTCATAGAATCTCACAGGTTTTCTAAGAGGTAGTTCTTTCCATAAACTATGATAAAATATCATTTTTTAACAGAAAAAAACTTTTAAAAGCAAAGCAACTATAAATTTATATGGTTTTGGGAATAAATGATGTCATTAAACACAGAGCTCTGCTGCCAACGCTCAATTCACGTCTTCAAGACAATGTCTGGAATTGGACCATGTTCACAGAACAGTGTTACAAAAAGTCATTAATTATGCTCTTGCTGATACTGCTTCAGAGGCCAACGTGGGACTACAGACCTTGCTCTCTCACACTGCATGTAACAAACACCACATCCAGACATGCTTGCTGCTTACTAACAAGGCCCTACAATGGGCAAAATCGCATGTAAATTAACACTGACATTTAAAGGACAGAATGCTTGATGCCTAGCAGTGAGGGGCTGGGGAGATAGGTCAGCAAGCTAAACGGCTTCTGGCAAGTGCAAGGACTCAAGTTCAATCCCTGGTACTACATGCCGTGCTGGCCCTGAAACCAGATGTGGCAGCACATGCCTACAACCCCAGTGCTGGGGAGGCTGAGACAGGAGGATCACTGCTAGGCTGCAATGCCTAGTGAGACCCTGTATCTAAAACAAAAATGAAAAAAACCTAGCAATGAGTTCATTATTTTAACAACATAAAATAAACTTTCTTTAAATTAACTTCATTTACTAAGCAGAAATCTTAATTTTCCTGATTTAAAAACATCAAATTTTACTTAACAAATATAGAATACAAAATATTAAGGATATACCTATCAGTACAGATGAAGGTATAGGGGAATAATGTCTAATAAAATGTTAAATGAAAAAAAATCACACTGAATAAAATAAGTATACTAAATAATGTTAGTTTTCTATGATTAAATAAACATTTCACAAATACCAATAGAAAAAAGCTAAAAACCACAAGCACCAAACTATTAAATGCTATATACAGGGAATGGGTAAATGAATTTTCTACTTTACATCCTTTATTGGTATTTGGCAATATTATTATTATTTTGTCTTTTTTTTTTTTGGTGGAACTGGGGCTTGAACTCAGCCCCTTGCGCTTGCCAGGGAAGCGCTTATTCCACTGAGCCATCTCCCCAGCCCCTTGGCAATATTACTACAAAAATAATTTTTAAATTATTTGGAACTTAGCAATATGCAAATATGTGGAAATGGGGAAAGATTCACCTTTTTACAACATGATAAATGTTTGGAGCTCTAGATTTAGTAAAAGATCACAGTTCTCTATAATTATATGTTGCATTCATAGCAGATGGATATTACGATATCCTTTTATCATTGAAATAATTTTTATAACAACAAAGTATATTTTTTACATTCAAATTTCAATCTCATGATAAAAACTAAGGGAAAGCTTGCTCTCAACCCATTAACTGAGCTACAAATTTCAGGTCTGAGCCCACAGCATGACTTTCCAAATGAGTGAAAATCCAACAGGTTACTGCTACAACTCACTTCACAGGCAGTGCAGTGGTAGTTACCTTGGTTGTCAAGCTTTTCTACATGACTTTTCAAAATTCTCCACTGTTTCCTGATGCTATTTGTAAGCTGCTCTCTCACAGTTTCACAGGAAAGGTCCCACATGCTCTCTCTGCTCAGCTCTCCGCCATCCTCTTCAACATCAGAGATAACCTGTGAATGAAGAAAAGTAGGAACCATTATCTTAAAGTGGCTTTCCACCCAGATGGTAGTTAGAAGATTACCGGTCTTACCAGAATCATTTCTGTGCTGTATCTTACTACTACACAACCCAGTATTGCATTTATGTATCTTGAGAGAAAGCAGTGAATATTAAGGACAAAACCTTCCCAATTCAAACCTCTTCAAACCTCAATGAGAATCCAAGTAGCGACAAAGTCATGGAACTATCTGCTCATCATCTAACACTGGATAGGAACTGAGATGGTCTATCCACATGTCCCCCAAGGCCATATGTGCCTATGGGTGGAGCTTTGGGGAGACAAGTGGACCATGGGCCTGTATGCCTGATGCTGCAGAAGGAGGTGGGGCTGGGTCAAGGGAAGCAGATCACTAGGGGCGTGAGCCAGTGGAAAGCTGCGTTCTCCCTCATGGCTCCTTTCTTTTTTCTGCTTCCCAGCTACCGGGCTGTGATCAGTTCTCCTCCACCAGACCCTCCCACCATGCTTGCTGAGAGCCAGCCAAATACGAACAAAAACCATGAACCAAAATAAACTTTTCCATTACACTGTGGGTGTCAGGTATCACATTCCAGCAACAAGAAAGTGTTTCAGAAAAAGATTTAGAAGATGAGGGAGCTGGGGAGATGGCTCAGTGGAATAAGCGCTTCCCAGGTAAGCTCAAGGGACTGAGTTCAATCCCCAGTTCCAAAAAAAAAAAAAAAAAAGATGATTATGTGGTATGCAGCCAAAGGCTGAACTGAGATTTGGAGTTAGATAAAATTGCTGATCCTTGGCTCTTTACAAATAAACCTTTGAAATGATCTCCAAAGTAAAAGTAATTACTAATTCTACCTTCCTCACATAATTTTTAGACAGCCAGGATAGTATTTCTTTCTATTGGACAAAGACACAAAATCACAAGAAGATGCAGCAAATTTTAATGACACATTATCATACAGAATCAAAAGTAGCATAAGGAATATGGGAAAACAATCCAAAAGCACACCCTAAGTCATAACAACATGTACATAAATAAAACAATCCTAACTTATCTGAATATCCAGAAAGGTAGATAAACTATACTAATTTGAACAAAAAAGTTCTTGCTGGGGAAAAACAGGAGAAAGAAGATGCAGAGAAGGGCTGATTTTGACTATAACTTGCCATATGAGATCAGGCTGCACCCACAGGCACAAACAGCATGAATGAGGGTGAAACTGAGTGAAGCCTGCATCAGCAGCCCCCAGGCAAAGCAGGGGAGGAAGTGTTCAGCTCGTGGCTGCACCTCTGGTTCTCACTGATCCAACTTCAGGAGACACCTGCCAGTAACTCTTCTGAGGAACATCTTTCTGACACCTTAAACCCTACCAGAATACAGGCTGCACATCCCTTACCTGAAAAGCTTGGGGCCTGAAGTATTTTGGAGTTTGCAATACTTGCATCTGAGATAGCTACCTTAGGGATGGGACACAGTCTAAACATAAAACTCATTTATGTTTCATATACACCATACAAATACAATGTCAAGGGAACTTTGCTTTTTTGAAACAAGGTCTCGCTATGTAGTTTAGGCTGGACTTGAACATACTATGTAGCAAAGGCTGGCCTGGAACTTCTGATGATCCTTCTGCCTTAGCCTTACGAGTGCTGGGATTACAGGTGTGCACCACCATGCCTGGTGGGCATGAAGGTAATTTTATGTATTTTGAGTCTGCGTTTTGACTATAACTTGCCATGTGAGATCAGATGCATAATTTTCTACTTGTAGCATCATGTTGATGCTCAAAACATTTCAAATTTTTATAGCATTTTAGATCTTAGATATTCAGCTTAGGAAGGCTCAACTTGTGTAACAAATTTTTTTAAATTAACAATATAATAGATACTGTGAAGGGGAAAGAAACTGCTCAAAAGGAAATACATACTGGAATGGGGGAAAGGAGAATAGGAAGGGAAAAATATGTATATATACACACCAAATAGCTAAGATAATTGTACTATTAATTTCTATTAATTAATTGAAAGGAACAGTGCTTATACTGTTTGATCAATTTTGCATGCCTGTATCTTATAATCTGCCCAACTATTCTGAAAGTAGCAATATGCCATATAAAAATCACTAATTCTCATCATCTTGCTTTGAAATTCTGTACCACTTTTGTTTTCCTCTCTTTAAAATGATAAAAATCACAACCACGTTTTCCAGATTGAATAAAAACCTATCACTGTAAGATGAAAATTTTTTAAAATATCATGGAATTTAAA
>NW_004524685.1:5236803-5267513 GCF_000260255.1 Octodon degus | reverse complement strand
GATTTGATTTGAAACTGTCTCATTGCTGTTTATCAATAAAACTTTGAAAAAAAAAAAAAGAAAAGAAAAATTAGCTAGAAAAGTAGATCTTTTAAAAAACAGAAAACAGGAGGCAAAGTAGATCTGCTGGCTCCCAGTCCCACCATCTGAGAACTTAGGTGTATGGTGGGCAAATATGGGAACGTGCAGAATCCAGCCTGCTTGCACCACCAGCACAGAGGCACGGTGGATCTGCTGGCACCCTATCCCACCTTCCGAGAACTCAGGCAGATGCTGGGAAGCTACGTGGTGCCATGTGCACCACTGGCAAGAAAATGTGATGGATCTGCTGGAGTAGTATCCCAAAGTTTGAGGGTATAGGCAGACGTTGGGGTGCTGCGGGTTCCTGATGAGTCACCCATGCCCACCATCTGCACAGCTTTGCTAAACTCTGGCTGGCCTTCCCCACCAGTTGTGAGAGCTTTATGAGACATACCCTGCACCCCACTGTAGCAGGAACCTTACTGACCCACACTGCACCCCTCTCTCACCACTGCTGGGTCTGGGCGATCACTGGCAGCTTCAAAAATACCAAAACTAAGGAGCAAAAGGAAATCTCAGTCTTCCAGCCCACTCAGAACAAGTCCAGGAGACAAGGAAAGAGAAGAACTTGGAAGTTACACACCTGAAATTTGTGCAATGATACCAACTGAGGTAAAGGAACACATCCACAAGGCTATAGAAGAAATAAGATCAGAAATAATCTCTCAGATCACAAAAGAAATGACAACAAACATGAAAAAATTCCTTGCCACATATAAAGATATAGATTAAAAAAAAACAGGAGAATAGAAAAATGATGGAAACATCGAATGAACAATATAGGAAAGAAATGGAATATATACAACAGATTCAGACAGATATCTAGGAAATTAAGAACTCCATTGAAAGCTGGCAAAAATCCTTTGAACGAAATGGAAGACAGACTTTCGGAACTTGAAGACAGCAGTGCAGCTAATGAACATGAAAAAAAAGATCTCTTAAAACTAACAAGGGACCAGGAAATAATTCAGCAGCTACAGGATGATGCAAATGAAAACAATATAAGAATCATAGTTGTCAATGAAACAGGAATCAGCACAAATGATATGAAAAGACTGTTTGCAGAAGTAGTAGCAGAAAATGTCCCAAGCATGAGAAAAAAAAAAAAAAAAAAACCCTGACATACAGAAAAATGAGGCATGTAAAACTCTAGTTAGCTATAATCAAAATAAACCTTCAACTACACACATAATCGTCAAGATCACAGAAATGCAGCAAAAGAACAGAATACTAAAAGCTGTTAGAAGAAACATCACTTATAATGGCAAGCCCATCAGAATCACAGCAGATTTCTCAATACAAACCATAAAATCAAGAACTTGGAGTTAAATATTATAGGTCTTAAAGAAAACAAAACAAAGACTTTCAACCCATACTGACGTACCTTGCAAAACTACCGAATTCAATGGACAGGTAAGATTTGCCATGTCAAAGAACAACTGAAGAAATTCATGACCACTAAACCAATCCTACAAAGAGTACTGACAGGTATTCTAGAAAGATAAAGAAACAACTACAAGACGAACAGAAAGGAACCGCCAAGCAGAGCAAGTAATTAAGAAGAGAGGAAAGGAACCTATAGCACGTAAAGAACAGGACAGAGATGATCAGTTATAACCATCAATGTAAATGGCCTCAATTCACCATCAAAGGAAACAGATTGGTAGAATGAATCAAGAACAAAATCCATCAGTATGTTGTATACAAAAAACATATTTAACTCAAAAGGAAATTCACAGACTGAAAGTGAAAGGATGGGAAATAATACTCCATGAGACAGGAACCCAGAAAAAAAGCAAGGACAGTATTCTTGTTGCTGACAATATCAACTTCAAGCTAGGAATGATTAAAAGAGATTAAGAAGGTTACAACATACTTGTTAGGGGGAAACTGCAAGAAGAGGTAACAATCATAAATATAGGTGCACCCAATGTAGGTGCACCCAACTACATAAGACACATTGTTTAACAGACATGAAAGATCAAATGAGCAACAATACAATTGTAATGGGGGACTTTACCAAGTAGGCAAAAAAAAAAATTCAGCACGGAAATAACAAGACTAAACCAAACTTGTGAAGAAATGAACTTAGTAGACTTTTAGAGTGTGTTTCACCCAGCAATGTCCAAAAACACATTCTCCTTACCTGCACATGGTATATTCTCCAAATCAGACCATATACTAGTGCACAAAACATGCTTAATTAAATGAAAAGGAACTGAAATTATCCCATTCACAATATCTAATCATAATGCCATGAAACTAGAAGTTGACAAGAAACCACAAAAACACCATAAACACATGGAAATTAAACAACAACCTCCTGAAAAGCCAGTAGGTCACAGATGAAATTAAAGTAGAAATTAAACAACATTTACAATTGAATGAAAATGTAGATACAACTTAACAGAATCTGTGGGACACAATGAAAGCTGTCTTAAGAGGGGCATTCATTGGTTTTTGGGTTTTTTTTTTTTGTATTGGGGATCAAACTTAGGATCTTGCACTTGCCAGGCAGGCTCTTAAGCCACTGAGCTGTCTCCCTAGCCCCAAAAAGGGAATTCAGTGTGATAAATTTGTACACTAGGAAAACAAAACAAGGCCAAATAAACAACCTTATGCTGCACCTCAAGCTCCTAGAAAAAGATGAGTAAGTCAAGCCCAAAGCCCAAGGAAGGTAGGAAATTATAAAGATCAGACAGAAATAAAAGAAAAGAAGATAAAGAAAACAGACAATATTAAAAATTAATGAATCAAAGAGTTGGTTCTTTGGAAGAATAAAATTGATAACACTCTAGCCAGCCTTATCAAAAAAAAAGAAAGACAAAAATTCATGCAGTAAGAAAAGGGTGAAATCACTAGACACCCTATAGAAATTCAGAAGATCAACAAGCCTATTTCCACAATCTTTATTCTCACAGGATGGAAAACACAGAGGAAAGGGACAGTTTCCTAGATACATAAGAATTGCCAAAGCAGAGTCAAGAAGATACTAAAAACTGAATAACCCAACAACTGGAAATGTAATAATAATAAAAAAAAAAACACAAAAAACTTTACAACAAAGAAAAGCCCAGGTCCTGATGGATTCACAGATGAATTCTACAATAAATTTAGAGAACATTCAATACAACTTTTCTCAAACACTTCAATGAAATTGAAAGGGAAGCAATTCTCTCAAACTCATTCCGAGAGGAAAGCATTATTCTGATACCAAAACCAGAGAAAGACTTAACTAAAAAAAAAGAGAACTACAGGCCGATCTCCCTAATGAACACAGATGCAGAAATCCTCAATAAAATACTAGCAAATAGAATGCAGCAAATCATTAAAAAGATTATACCTCACAACCAAGTGGGATTCAACCCAGGAATGCAGGGATTGCTCAATATATGCAAGTCCATAAATGTAATACACTATATCAACAGAGCCAAAGACAAAAAACAAATGATCTCAATAGGTGCAGAAGTTTTTGACAAAGTCCAACACTCACTAGTGATGAAAATCCTACAGAAAATTGAATAGATGGTCTATATCTCAACCTGATAAAAGCCATCTATGAGAAAGCTACAGCCAACATCATATTACATGGGCAAAAACTGAAGTCCTTCACTTTAAAATCAGGAACAAGACAAGGATGTCCACTGTCACCTCTCCTGTTCAATGTAATACTGAAAACATTAGTCAGAGTAATTAGGCAAGAAAGAAAAATAAAAGGAATAGTGATTAGAAAGGAAAAGGTGAAATTATCATTATTTGCAGATGACATGATACTCTACATAGAGGACCCCCAAAACTCCACCAAGAGATTTGTAGATTTAATAACCAAATTCAATAGCATAGCAGCACACAAAGTCAACAGTCAAAAATCAGTAGCAAGACAGAGATATAGCTCAGTGACAAGTGATTGCTTGGCAAGCATAAAGTCCTGAGTGTAAAAACAAACAAATTGGTAAAAACAAACAAACAAACAAAAAAACCAATAGTACTTTTGTACATAACAAATGCACCAAGAGAGAAATTTGGCAAAGCACGTCTTTCATAATAACATCCAAAAAATTGAAATACTCAGGAATCAATCTCACAAAGGAAATAAGATTTATACAGTGAAAATTACAGTGCTCTGACAAAAGAGGCCAAAGAGGATTTCAGGAAATAGAAAGATATTCCTTACTTCTGGATTGAAAGAACCAACATTGTGCAAATGGCCATACTCCCAAAATTGTTATACAGATTCAATGCAATCTTAATTAAAATACCATTAGTACACCTCACAGACCTAGAAAAGACATTCCTAAAATTTATTTGTAATCAGGAAAGATCTAGAATACCAAAGGCAATCCTGGCCAACAAATATAAGGCAAGGAAGGAGGCATTATAATACCAGACTTGAAATTACACTACAAAGCTATTGTGATAAAATCAGCATGGTACTGGCAAAAAAAAAAAAAAAAAAAAAAGACCCAAGGATCAATGAAACAGATTAGAAGATGCAGATACAACTACATATTCAGCCACCTTATTTTTGACAAAAGGGCCAAACAAATGGACTGGAAGACACATAGATAGCCTCTTTAATAAGTGGTGCTGGAAAAACTGGCTTTCTACATGCCAAAGGCTAAAATTAGACCCATGTCTATCACATGCACTAAACTATAGTCAAAATGGATCAAAGATTTAGACATTAAAACAGAAACCCTTAATCTCCTGGAGGAAAAATCAGCTATAAATCTTAAAGACATAGGGGTAGGTAGAGAGTTCATGAACAAAAACCAAACTGCATGGCAAATACTTCAAAGAATCAACAACTGGGATCTAATCTGTTTGAAAAATTTCTGCATATCAAAAGAAATCACCAACAGAGTAAAAAGAAAATCCACAAATTAGGAAAAAATTATAGCAAACTGTCCCTCTACCAAAGCCTTCTACCTAGAACATATAGAATTTTAAAAAGTCAGGCCCCCAAAATTCAAAGACGTAATCCAAAAACGAGCATCTCAGATGAATATACACTTCTCATCATTTCAGAAATGCAATCTAAAAAACAATGAGATTGCATCTCACCCCAAAAGAATGACTGTGGGGAAAAAGTAGTCCTTGTCTACTGTAAACTGGTACAACCACTCTGCAAAGCAGTGTAGAGATTCCTCAAAAAGGTAGGATTGGAGGTCCTATTCAACACAGCTGTTCCCAGAAACACTAAAAACATACCAGCGATATATGTGCAACTATGTAGATAGCAGGGCAATTTGTCATCGTGAAATCTTGTAACCCAAATGCCCATCAACTGAGGAATAAATAAAGAAAATGTGGTATTTTTACACAATGGAATGTTCTTCAGCTATAACAAGGATAAATTTGAGGCTTTTATTGGTAAATGGATGCAACTAGAAACCATACTCAAGTGAACTAAATCAGACCTACACATGCCAACACTGTATTGTGTCCCTAGTCTAAGAACCTGAAAGAGTAAATAAAGTCTGAAGGGTATAACAGACACTGTGAAAAGAGAACGAATTTGTTTAAAAGGAAGGAATTACTAAGATAAGGAGAAGGACAGGAGAGGGAGTGGGAGAAAGATGCATTAATGTATGTATCCGGGATGGCCTGGATAACTGTACTGTAGGTTTCTGCTGATCTATGGAAAGGAGCAGTTAATGTTTAATTTTTTTTTGTCTTCTTTTCTCATTTTTTCTCCCTTTGTTTCTTCTTAATTTCTTTTTTTTTTTCTTCTTAATTTCTTTTAACTTTTTTTCTCTTTTTTTCTTTTTCCAATGTTGCATGCATGTATCTGGTAATCTGAACAATTAAGTTGAAGACAACATTATACAGTACAATAAATACTGCTGGATTCATAATATACTGTTTAGTGAAATTCTGTATCATTTCTAGTTTTTTTATTACTATTTTGTATTCTCTTTAAAACAAGTAAATAAATAAAAGTAGAAAATACTTTAAAAAAATGATTTCTCTTGGGGGGAGATAGCTTGGTGGTTTAAGCACCTGCCTGGCAAGAGCAAGGACCTGGGTTTGATACCTGGTACCACATACCACACACATGACAGCTCACCCATGTAATCCCCGTGTGGGGGAGGCTGAGACAGAAAGATCACTGAGTCTGAGCTGTGTAGCGAGATCTTGTATCAAATAAATAAATCTCAAAAAAAAGTTTTCTCCAAAGTTAAGTATTTGAATTATGAAGAATTATACAGGCTACTATGATTCACAGGCTGAACAGCAGAGGCACTAACTGATCACTTGAGAGAGATCTTGAGCTCCTACACACTTTAGCTGACTGGAGATGGCAATGAAAGGTTAGGAAAGGATGGGCCAAAAACTAAGCAAGTCTCCCAAGTAATGGAAACCATGCTCATCTTAAAGAGATATTAGTGAAAGTTAAAAACTGACTGGAAGCGACAGACTAAGAGCAAATGTTAACTAAATATAAAAGGTCAAACAAGCCTCAAGTTGGAGGGAGTAAAAGTAGCATCCTTGGTTTTAGTTATCTTGGTCAACCAAGATCCAGAAACAAAGTACAAAACAGTAAGATACCTTGAAGAGAGAAACAACACAACTTTTACTGTACGATACTGTTGTTACTGTTTTAGTTACCGCCATTAATCTCTTACTGTGACTAATATACAAATTAAATTTTCTCATAGGTATATATGTACGGAAAGACAAGATCTGGACAGCACAGTATACCCAGTGTTCAGTACTACTTTTAAGTTCAGGCAGCCATGGGGGTCACAGAATGTCTGTAACCCCAGTGGGTGAAGGGGACTACTTATTCACATATTAGTTTAAGACTTGTTTCCTGCAGCACTGGAGACTGAATACAGGGCCTTTGCACTAATGTACATCTTCAGTTCTCTTTTTATTTTTTAAGACAGTTTCACTAAGCCAACAAGTTGCCTCGTTATGCTTAAACTGGCCATCCTCTTGCAGCATTCTAAGACTATAGATAGGTCTGTGTCACCATGTGGAGTAAAATCAATTTTTAAAGAAGTAAAAAAGGTATAGGAGGTGAGACAGGCTTATGAGCTAGTCTTATCTGTAATCCCACAAAAGAAATAATCCTCAAATACAGGTTTAAAAAAACAAATTTTGGTGACTCACTGCTGATGAGCATTTTCTGTCATGCTTATTACTTTTTTATTTGACACGGGGTCTTGCTATGCAGTTCAGACGTCTCAGCCTCCCCAGCGCTGGGATTATAGGGATGTGCTGCGATGCCCGCGACTCTGAGGCTGACATCACAGGACCCAGGATCGAACCCGGGGCCTTGCACTTGCCAGGCAGGCACTTAGACCACTGAACTATCTCCCCAGCCCACTTACTACTTTTCTACTTTAATCACTAATGTGAACACCTTGGAGCCCAGAACTCATATTTACATGAAAGTTAATTAGGTAAAAAGAACTTTCCACCGTGATGTCATTTTCCAGCTTCTCAAGTTATTCCCCCTGCACCCAATGCTCTCCTTGTATCATTTAGCTCAGGCGCACCCACTGATTTTGTTAAGGACCAGCTCAACTGTTGTCTTCTCTATGATGTCTTCTCTGATGATGACTGCCACCATAACTTCTCTTTTTGCCCTTGTACCACCCTGTCACAGTACTAACCTGTGCAATCATCTCTTAATGTCAGTCTCTCCCAGAAAAAGCTTTGCTTCTTTTTTCAGACACAGTCTCACTATGTAGTTCAGCCTGGCCTTGAACTTATGGCAATTCTCCTGCCTGTCTACCAAGTGCTGGGATTACAGGCATGCACCACCACACCCAGCGATTTAGAAAGAGCTTCTTGAGGGAAGAAGGCAACGCCTTTAGCTTTTTATTTTCAGGAATAAGAACAGAATGAATACTCAATAGGTGAGTGGACTGAATGATTCTTATTTCCTACAGTTAACAAAAATTTTACTCTCTAAAATTTAGAATACATGATACTTAAACAAGGGAAAGCTGATTTGGTATCATGGCTGAGTGTGAGCTCAATGGGCAGACCCGAGTCTGCACGAAGAATTAGGCAGACTACTTCTGCCACGTGTCACACTGGCCGGGTGAAGCACTGTACCTGCTTCCTTGTCTACAAAATGGGAATCATTACACTATGTGGGGATAACCAGATTACAATATTTGAAGTCATATCTGTAAGAAGTAATATAAAATGAGACGACGCTGATAAAGTGTTTATCACAGTGCTCACTTGGCATGGACCAAGTCCTCAGAAGCTTATCTCCACCGTTTCTGCGGTACTGCTGGACACACAGGGACACTTCTTGTCGTTCAGTGAGTGAAGACAGCATAGCATCGAGGGTCCTGTCTCAATACAAAAAGCGTGCCCACCACACAGGCCCACCACACCCACCCACCGATCCGCTGACTGCTCTAGCCAGTGGTCCGAACACTGTCACAGAGAGAAAAGGCTACTTACAGCTCCTGTACTCTCATCTGCTCTTTCTCTAGGTGTCTTCTTTTGGGGAGAAAGAAGAGAGATCATCTCCTTTTTCATTTGCTGGAGAACCTTCTTAAGTTCGGCATTTTCCATTAAGATTTGTTTCTGCCGGTATTCATAATCATTCAAGAGAATTTTATACATTTCATCCTCGTTCCTGAGAAAGAAACCATCATCACGGAGCAGCACTGGCAGGACGGAGGCTGACCACCCCTCGCAGCAGACGCTACCTGGCTTCGGTTTTACCAGTCCTCCAAGAGCCCCGCTTCCCATCAGCTCTGCCCACGTAGTTCAGCACGTCCATGGCTGCAGTGTGAACACATAAAATGAATTCTTACCACACGTATTTAAAAGTCTACACAGACTAGGGAGGTGAGTATATCTGGTAGACAGGATGAGATGTGGGATGAAAATGAGTAATTTCAAGTTACTAAGAAGCACTGAGAGATCTTGGTGAACTTATTTAAGCTTATTTTTCCCTGATATTGTGAGACTAACACAAGTATCTACCCAAATAGTTGTGATGATTGAAAGAAATGCAGTTAAGGCCCTTAATATGGAGGGTAAGCACAGTAAATATTTTTTTAAGCACAGTGAATATTTATTAAATTTTACTTTATCATTTTAATTATCAAGAGTTAGCAAACCACAGCCTACCTAACTCTGTAAATAAAGCTTCACAGAAAAACAGCCACCCCTATTTGTTTATATACTGTCCGTAGATGCTTCTCCACAGTGGCAGAGGCAGGAAGTATGAAAAACACTTGCAGACCCCACAAAGTCACACATGTTCACTATCTGGACCTTTGCTGAAAAGGTTTGCTGTGCTCTATCAATACCACCATTACCCTTGTCATCCTCAAAGAAGTCAAGCCCCTGACAACAGTAGAATCTCTGTGCCCTAGGTAGAGATGGATGCACTTGGTATAAGAAGGAACCAGGAAGAGAATAAGTGATTTCAACTGTAGTGCTAATAAAATCACCATACAAATGTGCTACTTCCAGTTGGGTGTGGAACAGAAAATACCTTGACCCCTAAGTATAAGCACTCAGTTTCTAGAATTCAATGTTCAGTAAATGACTCTAACTAGATGTTCTATTTTGTGCTTTCAGCATTTCATTCTCCTCTCTTAATTTTGTTCCTTCTTTTATGGACAAACACAAGGATAACCGACTTTATAACCAATGACTATCCACATGAGCAGACTTCTAAACTCAGAATACCTAAGCATTTCCAAGCTTACTATATGATTACACCTTCACTTTCTAGTTTTCAGAAATTTTAAAAATAAAATAGCATAACTACAATAGCACAAAACACCAGTAACACAGGTGACACGAACCTCTGGCTCAGAGCAGGCAGAGCTGACCACAGAAGAGCCGGACACATGGCTCACCTGCCGGTGCTGAAGCCCAGGTTCAGGTCAGCAAAGCCAGGAGTGTGGCTGCACAATGTAGGCCAGAGGAGGACTATCACTGACCCAGAGGGCATGCGTCGATCAATAAAATGCACACACTTCTCACTCCCTGGTCTTCTCACTCCCGGCACCAAGCCGGAACGACTGTTCTGCTACCTCTACTTATAGGTGTCGCTTTACTTTTCAAAATCTACACTATTCACCTGAAATTATGCACACGTTTGCACAAATAGTTGTAAATTAAAAGTTTTCAAAAGAACACTACTACAGAAAAGTATCCATTAGACACTAACATACTTTCACCGTACATCTCTGACTAGCAGCTTCAAAAATACACAGCTAACCTCATCAGAATGAACTCAAATGCACATGAATGAGTTGGTCAGATGAAAAATTTTCTGACTTTAACTCCAAAATCCTACTTCTTTTGATATTCCCAAACACACTCTAATTCTTAATATTTGCTATGGACAATCAGAGTGTCTGTCCTCTGACTTAACTTTTCCTCTATGGATCAATTCTTTATCTGTATATTAAATATATGCAATTTATGAGGCAAACCTAAGAGATTCAGTTTTTACTAACTTTCTAAATTTCCACTTTATGGAAATTTAGAAAGTTTATATACACCATCTAAAATCAACTGTGGAAAGCATGAAAATAACACGACTGGGCACAATATATTTACACTTAATTCTCAGCATATTATTTATTCTCTTGCTGGAGCTCTGCCAGCTGCTTACCTATTTTTTTATCCTTTTTGTTCATAACAAGTTGATGTAGACGTTCTTTTAGTTTATTATATTCACGTTCTTTTCTTTTCATATCATGATTGTACTGAGTAGCTCGACTTGCAATGATATTTTGTAATTTTTGTACCTGGAAAACAGTATTTTCTATCAAATAGGTTAAGTCCAGTTAAAATTCACAAACTCATCTTCCCATATAATACTTAAAAAAATTCTTCCTTCAATGGAAACTTCTTAAAAGATCATTATGTTAATCATAGTCTTTATTACATGATTCTAAAATTTCTCATTTTAATTCTAAATTCATATTCTACACTTTTGCCTTTAGAAACAGTAAAATGAGAAAAGCTTTATCTGAAATAAATAAGATTCACTGATCATTTTTAGTGACTTTCTTATACTGTCACCTTGCAATCACTTTCTTTAGTGTGTTAGGAACTAACTGCAAGGTGTATTAGCCAGTGGCACATGGCAGCAGGAAACCACTGAGGGTCATTTCTCTGATCAACATCTACTGAGTGTGTACCTGTGTCATGCACTGCTGTTCAAAGTTTGTATCCGCTATGGCTTCACAGGCAGTGCTTGATAGTAAGTATGTCTTACCATACACAGCCATTCCCAATCATGGCTGACTTACTCCTTCTCCAAGAGAACTATATTCCAACCAACTATATTGAACTACATTGAAATATAATCAGATCAAATAAAAATGTTATGTGAAATAACTGGAGTTATAACTTTATAAAGCAAGTTAGCACCTTTGCCCTGGAAATAAGATTAGTACAGCGAGCTGCTCCTGTGCTCCTTTTGTCAAGTGTATGCCTGCGTGGAGGAAGAACATGACTGCTTAGTGGAAGAGGGGGCAGACAGGGCTGGGAGTGGCGCAGCGGCAGCATGTGGGCTTGGCGTGGCACAGTTTGGGTTCAACTCCTACAACCACAAAACGAAAACAAACATTGACAGGCATGCTCGGTACCAATACAGGAACAGCAGAGACTCGAAGATCTGCATTGAGAACACCTCTATGCCCAAGAAAAAGTGAGTGACTGCGTACTCAGTAAGGACGGCTGGGGCAGTCCAGGCCGCTGGCTGTTGCTATGAACTACTTTACTAAGCCAAATGGATCCCCTGGGGGTAGGGAAGGAAGGAAAGAGAGGGCTTCTTCTCTGTCAGTTAAATATAACAGTATCATATACAGATGTTCACCAAACCAATCTGATGTGTGATAAACAATGGCTGTTTCAAAGTAAAGTGATTCTTAGTGTGTATTACCAACAACCCCCACTCAAAAAAAAAAAAAAAAAAAAAAAAAAAAAAAAACCCATACAAAATTCACTTAAACTTCATGTGCAGTAAAACCACCCACCTCATCCTTCTCATTTTTCAGTAGCTGGTGCAAATTCCTGTTCTTGCACTGTAGCTGTCTGTCTCTCTCCTGAAGCCCGATAATTTCCCTCCTGGATGCTTCCAGTTGTTCCTAAAATATCCATATGCCATTCTGATTAAAATTAACACAGAATTCATAACGACTAATTCTGAAAAGATCAGTAAGAAGCTGTATATACTAGTTTGTTAGCTAAAATCAAAGTTAATGGCATGCAAAAAGTATAAGCGGTTACCACAGAGCTTAATATTATAAAATTAAATCTATATATCAGGTTTTATAGCATTTAAATACAAATTTTGTATTTAAGAGCTTCAAAATGATTCCTTTGAAAGGCCCTCATTCCATAACACTGCCACATACCTAAAATTTCTCTTAAAGACATTTTTAGTCCTTCATATTAGCACACCTTTGCCGTACACGTTTATGTTCCTTGTGTGGAGCTGGTACATGCACATAACCCGGGAAGGTCTCCTCAGCTGCTGCAATGCTGTGACCCCGCCCCCTTGAGAGTGCGCTGGACTCAGAAAGAGTCAAATATGACTTGGAGTCAAGTCTGCAGAAAGGTGGGGACACTGCCCGGGGCACTACTTTACTTCAAGTCCCAAACCCCTGGTGCCAGGAATCAAACTCGCGACCTTATGCTGGCCAGGAAGGCGCTCAGCCGGAGCTTAAGCCCGGGTGAACACACCTTACTTCCATCATCCTCCTCCCCTCCCAGCCCTTCCCTCCCATTCCATCTAAGGAAGACCCAGCTCCCTCCTCCTATTAGGTTCTGCTTTGCTCTCTGTGTATAACTTGGGCTTCTCAGTACGAGAACCCAGGCAATATTTGATCTTGTGTGTCTGACTGAACTTCACATTATGGTTTCAAGAGGTTTGAACACTTGCACAACAGACCCGGGAAGGTCTCCTCAGCTGCTGCAATGCTGGGACCCCGCCCCCTTGATAGCACACTGGACTCAGAAAGAGTCAAATATAACTCGGAGCCAAGTCTGCAGAAAGGTGGGGACACTGCCTGGGGCACTACTTCACTTAAAGTCCCAAACCCCTGCAAAGGTCGGCTCAGGGCTGTCTGCACCACCAAGCGAGACCCCACCGCGCCACCCCAAGTGCAGCACCTGAGTGTTTCTTCACCTTGCTGCCAGAGCCCTATTTACCTCCTGTATTCCCGTTCACACCCCCGTGCATCCCGGTTTCTGTACCAGGTTCCCTTTCACACCATAGGGAGCACGTCTCCCTCCCCGTTTCTTACCGCTCCTCATACTTTACATACTCTTGGAGTGCAACATCTCTCACTCCTGCTTTTATACAGGTTAACTGCTTGCATGGAATGTCTTTTCCCAGATAATGAATTACCTCTCTGTGAGACTTTCTCTCATCTCCTCCACCCAGAACAATTAATGCAGCAAATACTAGACTGCAATCTCCTCATGGGCAGGGACTAAGGTTTCACTCATCTTTGAAATGCAGTTCCTACAACAAACTCAATAAAATCTTGCTCTACAAGTAGACTGAATCGTATGCTAGACCTAGAAACTTTCAAGACTAGAATGGTGACTTTCCACATTGGATACACATTCCTAACCAAAGATGAGCCAAAATGAGAGATTTTGGCCCAGGTTAAATCCCTAATTAGGCATTTTGGGCAGTCCTAATAAAAGACCACCCCTTAAAGAAAAGCTGTAGTGGCTCCAGCTTACCAACATCATGGTATGTTCACTCACTAGCCCCTTGTTAAGATCTGGCGAAAGGGCCACAAGAGTAGAAATACTATCTTCTAGGCTCCCAACTGGATCGGCCTAATCCATATAAGGCCCCTCCACTGGTGTCTGTGGTTTGGGTGAATGCAGGATCCAGGACCACAGCCTTTGCACAGGCCTAGAAGGAACTGAATCTCCCCTTCAGCTCCCATAGTTCCCCAGTCAGCCAGGACATACAACCAGATAACTTCTATCCCTGATGCATACTGGATGCACAAAAACTTAAAACATTATTAAAGAGGAGACATACTGTTATCATTGCATATGAACTAAGAAAACAAGTGGCATCAGGCAGTGACAGTCTGGAAGAGGCATGTGTCACTGAGCAGCTGAGGGGCTTCGCTCCATCATCCCCGAAGGGTGACAGTGTTTGCTGAGTGACTACGCTGCTTCTACTGTAAGGCACACTCTCTACTGGACTTCCAATACTACGTGCAGAGACCCTGTTATTCTCTCACAGAGATCAGAGATTTAACATCCCGAGTTTATCTTCTTATTGTTCTCTCTTCCTGAGGTAGGAGGGGAGAGGATGTAGAGCAAGACAGAGGAGAGGGGCACGGACCAGCAGATGAAGATTCGAAGGAAGCTGACCTGAGTTTGCAAATAACAAAGGCTTTGATTCTCACAAATAAGGAGACCCAATAGATACTAGTATATTTAAGAAAAATATTAGGCTTGGATTATATTACATTTTAAATAATATACAACCACAATATAAGTTCTTACCATACTTCAAACACCTTGCTCCTCTCCTTCTGAAATAAGTTTTAAAAAAGGAAAATATAAAAGAAAGTTTAAAGAAAAAAGGAAGAAAAAGAAACGAGCAACATATGTTCTACATCTGAATATAGCAGGTCAATGATCCTGTGGAAGTAGTATCTTTTTTCAGATAAAGGTTAGTTTAACAATGCACTTTTCCACAGGCTTCACTAGAATCCTAGCGACTTATAACAGGTCTTATCTAGCCTGTTTTCACTACTGAAATTTGGGTTAAGTCTTAGAAGAGGCTGCATCATTTAATTGTAAGAAAAATATTCTTAAACCACACAGGATGGGGCAGAGGAACCCTTACTGTGTCTTCCTCTGAATATACCTATTTCTTAATCAGCTTTCGACAGAATCAGAAAATTTCTAAGCAGTTCATAAAATCAATGGCTTCAATTTAAGTATTAGAAAGTAATACAATCAATGTGTATAAATTACTTTTATGTTCACTTTTACTTAGCAGTTTGCAAAAAACTAAAGCTTTTATTTGATAAAATCAATGAATACTTGTAGCGCTGAGTGACATAACGGAGTGAAATGTCTACCTTAAGTTTTGCATAGCAGCTCTGCAGATGGTCCATGTCACTTCCCAGTTTCAGATTTTGTGTTTCCACATTTTCCTGAGCTAGAAGATTCTTCCGCTGAAGTACAAGTAGCTCATTCATACAATTTAAAACAGCAACTATATTTAATTCTTTCTTTGCTTCTTTACTTTTTGGTTCTTCGTACAATGAAGGAAACCCAAAAGTAGTCAATTCCTAGGAGAAAATATTTTTAAAAGTTGGTTGTCCTTGGGAAGATGTTGGTCAAAGGATACAAAATTTCATTTGACAGGATAAACAGTTCAAGAGAGCTATTGTACAGCATGGTGATTATCACAAACAATGTACGGTATTCTTAAAAACTGCTGAGAATAGATTTCATGTGTGAAGTATGCCTACATCTATTATCTAGCTCCATTGAGCCTTCCACAATGCACATGTGCTTCAAAACATACGCAAATAAAATATTTGAAAAAACAAAACATGCTATGCTTAACAAATATATACAAGCTTGTCATTTAAAAATTTAACAGGCTAGGAATCTTTTCTGAAAGAAATAGACAACTTGTCCAAGGTTATTAAGAAAATACTATCCCAAAGAACAAAAACACTTTAAAAACTGGGCTTTTTGCTCTGGTAGAAAAGCCTAGGATAATGGGAAGGCTGACCTGCTCCAAGCAGAACATACAACCCTGTATTAGACTATACAACCACAAGGTTCCCAGCAAACCTAAGTCTCAGGCCACCACGTAGTATACTTGTGCCCAACGGATGTTTTTCTGCTATGATGTGCTGGGACAGAACGCGACTTTCACCACTGCTTCTTTAAAAAACATGTTGGGTCGGGGAGATAGCTCAGCAGACTAAGTGCTTGCCTGGCAAGCACAAGGTCCTGAGTTCAATCCCTGGTTTCGTTAAAAAAAAAAAAAAAAAAAAAAAAAAAAAAAAAAAAATTACCTGATCAAGATATGAAATACTTTGTTCAATATTCTCCTCTGTGCAGAAGGCACTGAAAAAACTGTGTACATTTTTTGATAAAGGTATTGAAGAGCATAGCACTTGCTGTGAGTATAAACTTGATGGAGACATCTTTGTTTCTGAGGTATATAGAGAGATATTTTGGCTTTCTGAAAAAAGAAAAGCAGTCATATAATCTATAAAAATGCATGTGACAATAATAATGTCTACAATCAAAGATTTTATGTAATATATAGCAAACAAACTTATGTATATAAATATTTTCAAATTAGGACAAAGCCATTTTTAAATGAAAGATACATCTTTTAGAGGCTGGGGATATAGCTCAGTGGCATAAGCAACTGCCCAGCAAGTGCAAGGTCCTGAGTTCGATCCCCAGTACCACACACACACACACACACACACACACACACAAAAGCTGAAAGATACATTTTTTTCACAAATATACAATTGGTCTTCTTAGTAAGTATATTAGACACCAAGATACCTAATACCCACTGCTTTAGGTTTGTGAATATAGTAGAGAAAACACACTTGTCTATGTTATTCAAAGTTCCTGTCATTAAAGGGATAAATTAGAAAAATATACTGAAGTAGATGGATAAAAATTTTCCTCAAAAAACTGTACAAATCGGGCCGGCTAGGTAGCTGAGCGGATTAAAGTGCCCGCTTATGCAGGCTCAGCGACTGGGGTTTGATCTCCATCCTGCTGTGCTGGCCCTGCTCCTGGGGTGCACCAAGATGGTGAATGACACTGGGTGTGGTGGCGTGCCTGTAATCCCCATGCTTGGGAGAATCACTACAAGTTCGATCTGTGTAGTGAGACCCTGTACTAAATACATTAAAAAAAAAATTATAAAAATCAAACAAACAATCCATCCATACAACTGAACCAACTTAATTATGGCATGTTCTTAGCTCTTCTCTAGTAACTTCATTGAGGGTGAAAATTGGGTATTTTGTATCCATTTATGTCTTTCTTTAGTCATATCTTCACTACGTGCACTATTTCATATGTTCACAGGTCCCACTGTGGCTCCCCGGGATGGAGACTCGGTTACCTGCAGACAGACCTGGATCTGTAACAGTCATCCAATCTCCCATAGCAATTTCCAGAGCCAGGGTACCTGAGGAGCTGGTTCAGTGCTGAGACGTGTGGCCAGCTGCTATCACTCTTCTATGTAGGCATCTCCTAAGAAGCAAATGACAGAATAACTGCATCCAAATGCCAGCAAGTAAGAAATCAACGTGTAAGTATTCAGCGTGTTTCACAATGGAAACATTTTGCAGTATCTATTCCAGTGTAGATATGGCATATGGTAAAGCTTAAGAATGATATGCACATGTAGGTATCAAGTATGTAAGGATCCAGCTTCAAGGCTTCCCAAGTTCTATCAGGATATTCACATTGCTCCACCAATAAAATGATGCGGGACCTAAGCTCACTCACAATACCAATTTAAGGTACAGTGCTGCACTAAGTTATATTTCTGTATTATATTCTTCGGTACACCGGTGCTCAACCTTTTGGCTTGCCTGGGCTGTGCTGAGTGAAGTGGAACTGTCCACATGTAAACATACACTATAACTAATGAGTATAGATAACAATATTCCCCTTATTTTTTTTTTTTTTTTTTTTTTTTTGTTGTTTGTTTGTTTGTTTTGCGGAACCAGGGATTGAACTCAGGCCCTTGCACTTGCCAGGGAAGCACTTATTCCACTGAGCCATCTCCCCGGCCTCCCCTTAGTTTTATATTTATTATAAAATTGAAATAACACAACAAATGTAAGTTCAACAATCAAATAAGAAACTTGTCTGCCTATGTTTTACTCATTCAATAAAATGGAGCCGAAAAAAATCATATACGCATATACACAGTATAGTTGATTGTACTACTAATTTCTATCAGTTTTTTGAAGGTAGCAATTAATGCTTAAAATTTTTATTTTGACCAGTTTTACATGCTTATATCTGATAATCTGAGCAACTACACTGGAGACAGCAATGTGTAATATAACAACCACTGTTAAATACCTATCTTTTAAAAAAATACATATTGTTTCTAACGTTTTATCTATTAATTTTGTATTGTTTTTAAAAACAAAACAGGGTTAGCCAAATAGCTCAACAGATTAAAGCACCTGCAAGCAGGCACAGGAGCCAGGGATTCGATCCCTGGGCCTGCCGTGTTGGCCCCGCTGCCGGGGCGCACTGAGATGGCGATTGAGACTGGGTGTGGAGGCGCGCGCCTGTAATCCCAGCACTTGGGAGACTGTAAACAGGCCGATCACTACAAGTCCGATCTAGTAGTGAGACCCGGAAGACCCTGTAGACCCTTCCCTAAAATTAAAAAACAAAACAATGGCGTGCTCTGCACCCCTGACCCTGGCAGACCTCCAGCTGACTGTGCGGGAGCACAGGAGGCAGAGGGAGCACACACTGCACAGCCGAGTCATGGAAAGTCTCTTTCCACACCACAATATAATCGGGAAAGCCTGTGATCCCGTGGGGCCACCTTGCCAGCTGCCCAGGGCTGCAGGCTGCCCATAGGTACAGGTTAGATATGCCTGCTTTGAAATGAAGTACAGCTCTCATTTGTGTAGATGGGAAAATGACCAAGTTCTGGGCCTGCATTTTTTCTTCCCCAAATATATTAGCAAAGATTTTCATTTAAATGGAAATTCCTAGTGTTGGCATAGATGGAAGGAAAGGAAAAACTCCCACCCACTGCTCTCCAGATAACATCAATTTCTATCACTAAGCAGGTCTGGGCAGTTTGTATCATAAATCTTAAAAATGAAAACTATCAATATAGAAGAAATCTTCTAAAATTTCATTCTAATAAAATAATGTGTATGAAGAATCATCCACAGGCTGTTCTTTACAACAGAAAAAAACTGGAAATACATTCCACAGTAGAAAATTAGGTAAATCCAAGGTATATTTATACAGCACAACACTACACAGACTTTACACAAAACTGTGTACAATTAGGGTGGAACAAGTAGTTAAACAAAATTTAAAGAACTGAATACCTAAAAGGTATCAGAAATGCAAGTGAAGGGGACTAAGTGTAAGACATGCAACTGTTTCCATCTACTATGGAGATCATGAAAGTAATCAATATTTCTTTATTGTAAGAAAAATAATTCAAACAAAACTGCAAGTGGCAATTGTGAATTGAATACAAGGTAGGGAAGGAAGCAGGAATTAAGCTGCAGGGAGACTGGTGGCCACCTGCCACCTCTCTGGACAGCTGCTCCTCAGCTACAGCAAACTGGAGTCAAGAGAAAGTAGGGCCTGTGGTGACAGATCTTAACATTTTTAGGGACACTGGAATTCTGGACTTTTATGTGAAGGGTCCCCTTTTGTAAATACAAGAAGCCAATTAAAAACTTCAAATTCTATGCAGGTCACCTGTGGGAAGCAAGAGAGGTAGGTGGAAGCTATGAAGGCTGGTAGGTGCCGGAAATCTGCGTTTTGACATAAAATGGTAATGGGTTATAGATGCCTGAGATCGTAATGACACATATTCCTCACTCTATGACCTACCAGTTTAGTAACTGTTCGGATTTAGGATTAAGGCACACTGTTCTGACTTAAGACCCACTGTCTGGACTTGCAATTTGTCTCTTCATACAAGTTCCATACATCTTGTCTCAGGATAGAGTCGCAATGTCTTTTTTGGTATTGTGTACCTTGTTTCTATAGTACTATAATTTTTGCTGCTTGTACTGTGTGGTACAGTACTATAGTTTCAGGATTTTATACATTATAGTACTGCATGTGAGGGTTATGCAAATAAAAAGAAAGTCATCAAGTTGGAGTTTCCTTTGGCCATTTCTTAGTTCTGAACACTACTGCATATGCTATATACAATTCCTTACTTAGTGACTAATTCATTTAACAACCTAGTCACAGGAACGCAACTTGGTGTCTGCATTAAGTTACAGCTCAGAACAGTAGCACTATGTAACAAGCCAAATAAAAATGTCTCTTTAGGCCAGATCTGGACTGAGGATCAAGTGTCACAGTATCATGAATGTCTCCACCCGTTCAATTACACTGAACTCCTACTATGTACAAGACATTTTTCTAGGCACAAGAGAAGTCCTGCTCAGGAAGTTACATTCTAGTGAGGGTAGCAAAATATAATAAAGAGGCAACCAATAAATTAACACTGAGCAACAAGAACTACAAAGAAAAAAAATCCATGACTAGTATGACAGCGGTAGGGGGAACCTAGATTAATCATGAAAGGCTATTATGACATGGCCACGTCTGAACTGAGACACACTAAATCCATTATAAGATAATCAACGACCAGAGCAGCTGCAGCAGAAACAGCAGCAGGCACAGAGACCTGAGACAGAAACAAGCTTGCTAAGTTGAAAAACATGAATACCAGCATGGCTGAAGCACAGTACCCAAGGCTAGAGAGTAAGAAGTTGAATTTCTCTGAATTGTAAGGAAATGTTGAAGGGCTTTGGCTTTAGACAAAAAAGTAACAATCTCCTTTATGCTTTAAGAAGGATGACTCTGGCTTTGCTATGAGTGCTGCAGACTAGGTGGGCAAGTGAAGGCTGCTCCAAGGAGGAGGCCACTGCAATAGTCCAGGTGAGACAACAGGTGCTGCACTACAGTTCCAACAGAAGAGGCAGAAATGTGTGGAAGATTCAAGCATGTGTTCTGAAACAGGACCTTCAGGATTCACAGATGGATTAAAACATGAGTGAAAGAGGAATCAAGAATGATCTGTAGGGCTGGAGAGATGGCTCAGTGGTCTAAAGCACCTACTTGAAACAAGCTTGGCAAAGCACAGGGACCTCGGTTCGATCCCCCAGCACCACATGCCAGCCAGCCCTGCCCCCTGGTGGGCTGAGCTGGCCACACACACACACTCACACACACACACACACACAATAAATTAAAAAAAAAAAGATTAAAAAAAAAAAAGAATGATCTGTAGGTCACAGGGCAGCACACAGTATAGAACAGACCATGTTCAGTGTCATTTGCCAGGTGTAATGCTTTTTCAGTCTGGCACCTATGTCTTGCCAGCCTCCTACTTGTCTGGTAAGGAAAGACACTGAACTATTTTGTACTTCCCACTGTACTTAAACAGATGCTTCCGGTAACAGATGAGCACCATAAATACCAGCTAAGGAAAATACTAACTTTACTCTTGGCCTTAGAGTCATAGCTGTAAGTAAAATAGAATGCAAGAGGCAAAGAATCAAGCTACTCTAACATAAGTCAAGCACACTGCATGTGGGAAACACATAATACCGTTACCATTCTCATCTAGTCATAGGATGGCTTGGTATAAGTAACAGGATACTAAAATAACAAAATATACCATGACTCTTAAGAAAAATTGGACATGGATACTTAAGATGATTTAGAAAAAGATATCTTTTAAGAATACATTAAGCAGTGGGCTAAGTCTTCGTAATCGACAGCTTTGAGGGGAGGAATAAGACCTGAAGAAACAAATGGGCATTTTCCCCAAGACCTTCTTGGTCTTTTGTTAAGGTGTTTATAAGACAACAGTACACAAGTATCTGTCCTACTTTTACAGATAAACTAAAGCCCAAAATGTGTCTATTACACATTCATTCTTGCAAAAAGTAATTTAAGTCAGTTACTCTGTAAATTTGCTTTCTGGTGCCTTCAGGTTTCAACACTGAACTGTCCTATGTTAAATAAAAAAAAAGCCTGCAAAATATTTGCCTCTAGTTAAATGTTCACAGTGAAACTAAAAGTTCATTTTGAAGACCTATGAAACCATTTACTAACAGTGTACGATTTCAGTGTATGAATTCACACACTTTAAAGTTTCCACAAGTCCACTTCTGTTCAACTATGCACCAAATGACATGCTATGTGACTTAGGATAAAACAGCCACCCAGACTTTTAGGAAAGGAAATGTATGACATAATATACACCCCAAACCCAAGAGGCTCATTCACATAAAGTGCTGCATTCTAGATCAACCATAGGGAAAATTTCATTATTGAGGGTTGTACACTATTTTTACAATGATGTTACACTAGGTCAAAATGCCAGGCATGGTGGCGCACACCCCTGTAATCCAAGAGACACATGCCTGTAATTAAGGAGACTGAGGCAGGAGGACTGCCACGAGTTTGAGGCTAGCCTGAATTAAATCACTAGACCCTGTCTAAAAACAAACAAAAAAACCAAGTCAAATGAATTTAAAAGCAGAAGAAAGGAAGCAGAAGCATAGTTTGCATAAGCCTAATATGTGCCATCACAAGCTCATTGTAACTTGAAAGGTTCAAAATCAACCGAAGACTCCATTAACAGGCACTAGAAAACAAACTCATAGTGCAGATTTGATACATCAAAGCAAAACATTATCCAATGGGGGTGATTATCTAGGACAAATCATGGGAGAACAAATCTGCTTATACTAGCATTGTTACTGCAGGTTCATTAGAACAAAAACATTAAAAGCAAATCAGGTTTTGAGTCAAGTAATCTGGTTGTTTCTGTGCCATTTGTTAGGCAGCTGTCCAGATTCCAAGATAGGTCAAATTTATGATTATGAGCAAAACTTGAGGAACACAGCATTTCGCTGTATTCCTTGTAATACAGTTACCCAGAGCTTAAGATTTATCTGATAATTTTCTAGTTATTATCTGGGTAGAAAACTGAACAGCAGTGATTCCTAGAAGCCTCCTGAGAGCAGTATGAGTGAGCCTGGAGGTGCACCTCACCTCAGGCAACTGAGAAGCCAGCAGCCCGAACAACAGCTGTGGGCAGTTTTGTGAGAGGCCACAAGCAAGAGGCACTGAGCCAGGCAGTGCCCAGATTCCTGACTCAGAAACTGATCACAAATGCTTGTTGGGTTAAGCTAACTTTGGGGATAATTTGTCATGAAGCAACAGATGACTAATACAAGTTTTCTGTTTTTGTCTTTTTTACACATCACTTTCACCTTCACTTTCTCATATTCATCTTTGCAGCCAAGGTTCTCCTGAGGCCACTGTCACCCCAAAGGGTTCCTGATGTCCTCACCAGACCTCCTAGCCCTGTGCATGCACTCAGGCTGTGCACACCACACTGGGGCAGCCAGGACTGGGACCCTTGCTCCCCATGACCTCAAGGGTTGCCTTGGGTAGGACTGCGTGGAGGGCATTTAAACTTGCTGAATCCATGATTGACATCTCCTAATAACTAATAATGATACTGCAACGAACATACAACTGATCAAGTTTACAACAATGACATATCTCTTATTACAATTAACCATTCTGTGTTACAGGCACAGGGGGATGCCGCCCCACTACCTTGTAAACTTCTAGGGAGGGTAGCGAGCACTCTCGTATTCATCTTTGCAGCCAAGAGTTCCTGCTCAGTAACTATTCAATTAATTGAATCCCACACAACTCAGTCTAGCCTCTGTCCTCCTCCTGTGCACTCCTCATGCTCCTCACTCAGCCCCAGTGCACTTCTCCCAAGCACAGCTCAATCATCATCAAACTGCCACTTAGCTCCTGCCAAGTACTCTGGCCCACAACACTATTCTCTAGCCCTATTCCAAGCTACACTCCTAAGCACCTCATTTTACATTTTTGTATGCCCTTCCACCAAACCTAATGGCATCAATGGCCACTCAAGTAGTTAACTCATCACAAATTAACACGTTCATTCTGATAAGCAATCATAATGGAAATAGAAAAGATGAATTAACATTTTAGAGAAAAGTATTATTCATTTCCATTTTTTTATCCTTAAAGATAGCTCAGCAAAAACACAGCATCTTGATTATAAGATTTCCTTCACACAGTACTCTATTTTCTTTTCCAGTTCACTTGAAATCCAAAGTAGTCACAGTGTTTACCTAATCAAAATTCTAAAACTTCAATCAAGTGTCAGAAAATAATAGCTTTTCTTTACACAGGAACATAGTAACATTACACCATCTGGGCTTCTAAATACTGCACAGGAATTTTCACAAATATCTAACCACATTTGTACTAAAATATCAGAGTTAGAGCTGGTTTGGGAAAATAAAACTGTTAAACAAAAGTCTTTAAACGTTACTCCTATGTTACAAATTCAGCCATAAAACTTAACAAGTCAGTGAACAGTGCACTTTAAATAGATGTTATTACTCTCAAAAACTAAACATACAGGGATTACTTAAAACCTTAATAAACTACTATAGTTTTGTTCCAAAAAAGACTATAGCTTTTAATTGTTACAAATATCTCCCTACCTTAAAACAATTCAAATGTGAATACTGGTACAGAAACACACTAAATTGAATCTCTTAAAAATCTATTTTTACAAATTAAAAATCTAATTTCATCAGTATGACAGTTTAATAATATGGGTATTTTTCCACAAAAAATTCATTCACAAATTTTTAATAGGTAACAGGATGGCCAAGACATAAAAACTGATTATTGGGCCAGCCAGATAGCTCAGCAGATTAAAGCACCTGCTTAGGCAGAGTGCAGTGGCCAGGGTTTGATCCCCAGCCTGCTGTGCTGGCCCCACCTCCGGGGCACACTGAGATGGTTACTAAGACTGGGCGTGGTGGTGTGCACCTGTGAACCCAGTGCTTGGGAGGCTAAAACAGGAGGACTACTAGGAGTCTGATCTATACAGTGAGACCCCGCAGACCCTGCCTTCCTGATGAGTCAGTGCTACCACAGGGTCTGGAGCAGGCAGCACAGAGCCAACAATGCTCACCTCACTGGGCTGGGCATAAGGAAAATGAAGCCTAAGATGGCTGTACTTTGGTTCTGGCTGGAGTGTGAGATTTCTGGTGGACATTAAGTCCAAGTCAGCAAGATTTCACTTCGGGCGCACCTGAGAATAAAGGCACATTCAAACATTTTCACAATTCTATGTCTGTTCTTCAGGCTGCCTGAATGTCAACTGAACCTCCCCAGTCTGAAATGGCAACAAGACCTCACTGAGGTCAACAGTCTGAGGCTATCCCAACTTGCTCCCTTACTACTAGGCTGTCTCTCCACATGGTGTCCTCACATGGAAGACGGTGTGATAACACCGACTTATCTGGGTTTTTAGAGGCACTTAGCAAGATCGCAGATGGAAGACCAGCAGTGTAAGGGCAAGAGGGTATCCATTTCAGAAGCGCATGTGCCAGATACTAGCCTAAATGCTTTAGGAAGTTAATCCTCCTAACAACCCAGGGTTATTATTTTCCTTTCAAGGTCACAGAATTAGAATACAGCAGAGGCAGGATTCTAACCCAGCCCAGACTGCAGAGCTCACTCTAGTCTCATGGTACCTTACCTCACTCCTAGGAAGACAGGACTCTTACCATATCCTTCAACCAGGCAAAGACTGCCTAAAAGTGTGAAGATACATATTACAGTAAATATTTCATGTCTACCCTACTTCAGGTTGAGGAACACAACTCCCCAAATTTTCTATTAAACAGATATCTTCTTAGCTTAGAGAACTACATGCTGATAACTGCTGCAGGAGAAATTGTACTGCACAATGACTGAAGACAAGGGCCCAAAGTCACACCACCTGCTCTAAAGCTGCAGCTCTGCCACCTACAAACCAAATGATCCTGAACAGAAACCTCCGGGCCTCATTGTCCTCGTCTGCAAAACGGGAGTAAAAATAGCCAACCTTAGAGATGTACATGGGAAAACTAGTTCTTAAGTTTATTTAACTATTCTGTTAATTTTATACATATTTTATATATATATATAATGGTTTATAATGGTTTTATATGTATAAAAGGGTTTTAAATGGTCTTGAGTACATGGAAAGACAATAAAAGTTACGGATTCTTAGTGCTTGGAACGGCTATCTTGTTCACAGTAAGGCAAAAGTACTATGTAAACTTTCTGTGCTATAAATACAGATGCTTGTTCAAGAACAGAAAAAGACTAGAAGAAAAGACTAACCCAGAGGAGAAGCAAGGGCAGGAATTTCGTTCTTTTCTTCACTTTCATAAATACAAAAAAAGATTATGGCCAAGTTTTCCTTCCTGTGCCTCCTAAATTTTCTGTAAGTGAATATGTCTTTTCATACAATTAAAAAAAAAAATCCATGTTTGTGAAAGGAATGCTAAGAGGCAAAGGAAATGAACAGCAGCACCACTGCGCAAAATCTGGTTAGAAACTACACCGCTGTCCTGGAGTTACGCAGCTATCCAGGACTTTACCAGAGGTCAGAAGTTGTTTTAGAAAACAAGCTTCAAAACCCTAAAGAATAAATCTTTGCCCTAATAAATTACACTTCTAGATAACTGTGCCACACACTCAAGTCACTGCTGTAGCACAACAGATGAGACACACACGTCATTATCTGGCACAGCAAGAAAATAGACACAATCTTAAGGACTAAAGCCCAACACACTCAGTGATAACCAAAAGAACTATTCTAGGATCACTAAAAAATGAAGTAATTTGTGTGTACAGTACAAAAACAAATTATGGGTTAATGAGAGTATGATCTTTTTTTTTTTTTTTTTGGTGGTAGCGGGGATCAAACTCAGGACCTTGTACTTGCCAGGTAGGCTCTTATGCCACTGAGCTATCTCCTAGTATCAATTTTTGTTAAATCAAATCATATATATATATATATATATATATATATATATATTAGATTCTCTATTCTTATTTATTCTTGTGCATTTAGTACAGGGTCTACAGATCAGACTCGTAGTGCTCCTCCTGTTTTCAGCCTTCCAAGTGCTGGGATTACAGGCACACACCACCATGCCCAGTCTCCATGGCTGTCTCAGTGTGCCTGGGGGCAGAACCAGCACAGCAGGCCTGAGATCTAACCCTGTCCCTGCAAGTCTGCCTAAACAGGCACCTTAATCCGCTGAGCTATCTGGCTGGGCCGAATCATATATATTCAAGAGAAAGGTCTATAAGAGTTACAAACCATTACAAATGTCATTTCTGAGGATGGGCTGATCAGGGTTGGGAGGTAAAAGACCAGGGCATTCATTCAGAACAGCACTCTTGTCTTTTCATGGAAATCTCAATTAAGATAAATGGCAAATTCCATCAATCCAGTTTGCTTCTCACACCTATTCCACATAGCCATGCATAATGGAAACAGGAAAACACGGCTCACAGAGATGGCCTGCTATATCAAAACACGTCTATGAGAATATGTGTGGGAACCTAGCCCATCAGTGAGACAAAGATCAGAAACACAGGAACCAGATTCTTCCCCAACAATTTATAAGGACAAAGTCACAGAGTAACATCAAAATTAACACAGATGGCCTCTGCCCTGGCTCAATTAATAATCCAACTTGGCAGAGGGAAAGGAAGGGGACTTATTTTTGCTTCTATTAACTCTTCAAAAACAGTATTTTTACTCTACCACCCTTTTATGCAACAAGCAATGAGGGTGCACTTCTGGCGTAACAGCAGGTTGTCATACTACTTGTACCCCACCTTGTATGAGGTACCATCACTGATCTATGACAGGAACTCAATCACATTTGCTGCAGGAAGGTCTGACCACGTTCAATGATACATTATTACTTTAAGGGATGCAATATTATGGCAGACAAGTCTTACGCTTGAGCCATGCTGCACTTAAAGAGCTTTCATTTTCAATTTTCTTTTAAAGGTATTTACTACAGGGTCTACAGGATCTCACTACATAGATCACACTTCTAGTGATCCGCTTGTGTCCAGCCTACCAAGGGCTGGGATTACAGGTGTGCGCCACCATGCCCAGTCTCAACTGCTGTCTCAGCACACCCCACAGGCAGGGCCAGAACAGCACACCAGGGATCAAACCTCAGCCACTGAGCTCTGCCCAAGCAGGCGCTTTAGTCCACTGAGCTATCTGGCCGGCCCTCAATCTTACTTTGATGGGTGCCAGCTCAGAGAAGCAGCAAGGTGACTCAGGGTACCAATTAAGAGCATAACAATTTAGAGATGGTGCAATTTCAGATTCTTCCTATGTATACACAAAAAGTGGTAGTCAGTCTTACAACAGGATATTCAGACACAAGGGAAAAAACTATTTTGTCTATCTTACCTTATAAAGTTAAAAGGTCAGAAGTTCAAATAAAATTTTAAAAATTACTATTTATTGGTATTTCACTCAGAAAATAAGAAAATGATAGTATTTACTAAAGGCCTTAGAAATAACAACAACAAAAAAAACACCACAAACCAAACAACTCATAAATCTAATAGTTCTTTCAACAACTTAGCCAAGATCCAATCAGTGGTTACAGTTCTCAATGTGCAGCCCCTGAAGCAAGCCCAGTACCACCTGAGAACTTACTGGGGGAAAAAATCCTTGTGCACTACTACTCCAGGCTCTTGGGCGCTGCAGGAGACACCTGTTTTAACAGTCTTCATATGATTCCAATTCATAGTTTTAGACCACTGGTGTATTCTGTAGAATGTAGTTCAGTATAAATGAAAAACCTGTATACACAGAGTATAGAATTCTCTGCATGTATAATCCTTACCTAAGAATTTTATAAATGGGAGCCCCAAAACACTGTAAAAGGCTCCCTGAATGTTAAAGGAAGGGTGAAAATACCACTCCTAAGGAATGTCTGACACGCAAACCTTGGAGGATAGGGGGAAATGTCTGAGAAAAAGTAGCATGTCAGGTGAATATTCCTACATCTGCTCACAGGTTCTACAACCAACAGGGCTCCTCCAGAGTAAAACCCAAGAGACACGCTCGTGTACGCATGGCCAGAGATGTGTACAGGTGCAGCAGCATTCTTCACATCGGAGCAGTATAGGGCACAAGGCAGCCAGCGACCCCAACCCCACCCACGGGAACAGAAGCTGTGGTGTACCCGTAAGACAGGATGCAGCAATACCCTGCTTCACGAATGCGTGTTTGCTTCCGCTCCTGAACGCTGCATAGGGCGATGAGCAGGAACGCTGCTATCTTCCCTGCTCAGACACATGGTCATGGCTCCCTCTAGTCAAGATCCTGGCCACAGACAGACCTCTGCACACTTGCTCTGCAGCCCTTCCATGTACTTGTTTAGCACACACAGTACTGTACAGTATTATGCAGGCCAGCAGGGCTCCAAAGAAAGTGCAAAGCAAGCACGGTGGTAAAAAGGCCTCGGTGGTAATGAAAGCAATGAGAATGTGCAGAATAGTAATAAAGGTAACAAGACGGGGCATAGCCAGAATGGCCAGAAGGTTTTGAAGAAAATCGCCACTGAATTGAAGAAAACTGTAGAAAAGCATGAGTAGGGAATTGGTGTGACTGATCTGGCCACAGTACAAGATGGCAACGTGGACAATCTCAACTATTCATTACCCAGTGGCCAGAAACCTCATGACACAATATAGATGTTTGAGGATTATAAAGTAGGGGGGGAAAAAAAGCTGTCCCTGGACTTTAGGGGATGGTAACAACACAATTTTTAATTACATTGTCAAGGTCCTACCTTTATGTTAAATGGTACTTATTACATTATTAAAATTAAAACTGGGAGTGTCATAAGTCATGAAATAGAAATTAATTTTTTGTACCTTCACAAAATTCTAAAAACGTATGTACTATACTTCAAATATTTCCAACAGTTTGAAATTCTACCTAGGCAATCTGGCTGTGGAGGCATCAAGAGCCCTGGGTCCTCGGCCTTACTGCCAGTTCAGGGACTAACCTGCTTTGGGTCACAGAAGCCAGAACCGATGACCTTTCCCACCTCAATACAAACACAGGCAGCTGAGCCACAGCCTCAAAAGTTCCACAGAGCTGTTCATAGGCAGCGAAGGATTCATGCACTGAGAGTTAAAAACTGCACTAGTTTATTATACAGAGGGAGCAGCGAAGATGATGAGGAATTCTGAGCATTTACTGCAGGCCAGACGCAGACCCTTGGATATCACTTAATCCCCACAAAGGCTATCTACAACAGTAGGGAAAATGCTGTTTTACTGACGGAAGAACTGAGGTGGGTAATTAGGTACTTTACCTGGCTGTAAATTAGAAAAGGAGCAATAAAAGCCTTATCATCTGAAAGATAAGAGCAAATCTGAGCTATTTAGGACCCTAAAGCCCCAAAGATGCTGGTTTTCTTTTGACATACACAGCAAGTACCCTGAGTAAATGACACAAACCTCCTCATAACAAAATAACATAGCTGAGGATAAATATACTTCCTATGGCTATAATATGCCTGAGGACAGATATACTTGCCTTGGGAGAATGAGGGATCAGATATTTCTAAGATGCTGTTTCACTTGTATATTCTACATCCTAGAGGAACATTCCAAAACTTTGGACAAAGTGATTATGATTAACAAAAGATTGAGATTCAAGACTCATACAGCATAAAGATTGCATGCAGTGGCTTACATTTATAGTCACTAGGCTATATGTAATCTAAGAATCATATACAGACCTGTGTTAGGATAGTCTGTGAAATTCCTCCAAATCCAGTATTTCCAAAGTAAGTTCCACTTTTAGCAACATTGGCACGAAGATATTTTCTTTTCTTTTTTTTTTTTTTTTTTTTTTGCCTTATACATTTAGCTTTATTAATAAGAATTACAGGTTCTTAAATCTGTACCACATTATTCAAGGTAAAATG
>NW_004524685.1:5231373-5236703 GCF_000260255.1 Octodon degus | reverse complement strand
GCAGTAAGAGTGTACTTATAAGAAAGCATCAAAGAAAATCTGACTGAAATTTCACAAAATACCTGACCTGTAAAACACTCAAGGTTATCAAAAGAATGAAATTCTAAGTAACTGTCATGGTAAAGAACAGCTTGTTTGAGGAGTAATGAAAACTAAATCAAATATAGTGCCCTACCAGTGATCCTGAAACAGAAAAGCATACAAATGGAAACAAAATAAGTCTGAATTAAGTTTGAATCTTAGTGCCATTACTATCACATTAATTTTAAGAAATGCATTATATCAATGTATTAATATTTAGGATTGTAGGATTAGACTGTAGTAAATTATATTTATGACTTTTAGAATAAATAGAACTATTTTAAAATAAGACTTATTATTTCTGAAAGTGGTTGTGAAAATAATAAGAACCTAGGAGTTCCTTAAGAAAATTAAGCAATACAATTTCCAGTTGCTAAATAATTCATCTCCCTCAAAATTGCCTTATACATTTAGCTTTATTAATAAGAATTACAGGTTCTTAAATCTGTACCACATTATTCAAGGTAAAATGTTATTTGATATATTTTGTATATATATACAATTATTGCTTAAATTATTTAGTACATTTTTGTTCTACATATTCATGAATTTTTAAATATCTGTGCATGTGTATTGGCTTTTTCTCTGTAAATATTCATATTTTTCTTATTAATTTGTACATACATGTATAAACTTTACTACATATAAGATTCTCATTTTTCAGAATTTCAAATTCTGTATGTGTTTACGAAGATATTTTCTTCATGCAGATTGTATGCTAGGAATTATATAAGCAATTTTTAAAAGTGTTTTTTTTACTACATATCACACCTCCTTCTTAAAAAAGCACAGTTTTATGACAGGAAAACAAACTTATTTGAGAAAGATAAAGGACACGGCGACATCAATGGGCAGGGGCTGACCGGGTGATGTAAGCAGTCATGGCAAGCACTGTGAAAGACGGATAAATACTTCAGGAGCTGGACAGCACATGGAGACTGGCAATATAAACTATCATCAGGCTCAGAGAGACAATAGTATCACTTAGATAAAGAGAACAGAGGAAAGTTAGAAAGACTGGGTTTGGAGGAGTGTGGTGATAACTAGTCCGTGCAAAACTCAGCGGGCTTAGAGACAGCGTGGCAAGCCCTTCAGATAGAGACAAACTCTAGGCCCCACCTGGAGACCAGAAGACATCGGGCAAGCTTAGGAGTCATGGGTCACTATCTTGTCCTTCAGTCATTAACTACAGCACTCCTATATCAAATAGAATAGCTATTTATTTCTATTAAATAAATGAATATTAAATAAATAGCTATTATTTCTATGCCTGTGGTGGCATACACCTATGATCCCAGCATGGGGGAAGCTGAGGCAAGAGGATTGCTACCCTGAGCTACATAGTGACTTCGAGACCAGCCTGAACTACACAGCAACATTCCATCTCAAAACAATAAAAACCAGGAAGAACTATTAAGTGTAAAATAAGTATAAGCTATTTTGTAGGCAAGGTCAAGATACTAATATTATCTAATTTTCATGAGCATTCAAAACAGGCAGCATTTCCCCCATCCCTCATAAATGAGGAACAAGATTACACAGCTAGCAGTCCCATGGTCAAACCATACATTCTTTGGGAGAGTATGAGGGTGGTGGGGAAGGAACCCTGAAACAAGAATTAATGAAAATGTAAAATTTTAGTTAAGATTGTTGATTGTTTGAAGCGATTTAGTTTAACTTCTATCAAGAACTTACCTTTGTTAACATGAAAGACAATGCCTATCTCAGAATCTTCCACTTCTGGAGCCTGCTGTTTTCCAGGCTTCAACACTAACATTCAGACCCTGCATTGTATTGTAATTCTGATTTCTCCTTATGGAGCTGTATCTTACTTTTGAATCCCTATAACCCACCTTAACAACGGAAGATACAGAAGTCGGTTAATAGAAGATATTCAGCAAAAGTCTGTTGTACCATTATTTCCAGTTTCCTAAAATTTCTGAAGGTTTCAATAAAGTATTTTTCAACTCTTACTGCTATGTGAGGTACTTGCTTTCAGATACTGCTTCAACTGTCCATGTTTGGAATGCTTCTGGATCAAATTATCTAGTTAAAAATGTTCTTCTTTTACCTTGGTCTTAACCATCCAGTAGAAAAGTATGAAGATGAAATATAGGAAGTAAAGCCATGTTGTTATGTTGAGCTGTGGGGGACTCAGGTCAATAATTTCTGACATTGCCAGTTAAACAGAAGACCCAATGCTATTGTGGGCTACTGGACTCTTTGAATATTTTGCTGAGTTTACACACCTATAATATTCAACAACGGAACTTAAAAAAAAATTGGGGTATAACTATGAATGTCCATTTTGTATCTGTGTATTCAAAGTGGTCGGGATAGATGTATAGTTGCATTCCCTTAATGAATGGAATGATTTTTTCTAATGGTGTTTGTGAGTAGGATCACAGGTCTGCGTCTTGTACAGCAATTAACCACTAAGAATATATGCAGTGTATTATTTGTTGAAACTGTACTTTCGATTTGATTTGAAACTGTCTCATTGCTATATGTTTATCAATAAAACTTTGAAAAGAAAAAAATAAAATAAAAATGTTCTTCTAAAGTAAAAATAGGCTGGGGAGACGGCTCAGTAGAATAGGCGCTTCCCTGGCAAGTGCAAGTGCCTGAGTTCAATCCCCGGTTCCACCAAATAAATAAATAAAATGAAGTAAAGTAAAAATAAAATTCCTTGAAATCATTTCCAGAAAAACAAGGTATATAAAGTAAAGCCATATTAATATGCTGAGCTGTGAAAGGCTCAGGTCAACAACTTCTGCGGATAACCCACTACTATTGTAGACTGCTGTACTGTGTTGGATTGTTTTGCTGAATTCACGCACCTTATAATATTTAGATGCCAATGAAATACCCATCTCTGACAGGATTAAACAAAAAAAGGGGATACAAAGGACCATTTTGTATCTGTATATACAGAATAGTTAGGATAGATATACAGCTATTTTCGCTTAATTCAATAAGAAAGATTTGTACTAATAGTGTTTGGACAGGATATCCTGTCTGCTTCTTGTACTATGGATAACCATTAAGAAGATAACAATGTACAAATTATTAATTATTGAAACTGTCCTGTTAATCAGCTTTGAAACTGTCTCATTGATATTTGTTTCTCAATAAAATAAAAAATAAAGAAAGAAATCATTTCCAGGTTCCCTGTCTCCTGCGGCTCAAAGTTCCCAGCACCCTTCCTGAGCCTTATCACTACCCCAACCCCCAAGGAGTCCAAAGCACCCGCAATGCCTCAGCCAGCCACTGCTGGGCACTCACACTTGCTTGGTGAACTTGCCTCCGTTGAGACATGGCTGAAATTCTTTCTAAATCCTTCCCATCTCCCTACACACAAACTCTTCAAGACAACACTTACCTTTATCTCGAAGTATGGCAGGTATCAGCAATTAAAAGAATCACTAAAGCGTAATTCAGTAAACCTGCTGATCCCAAGACACATTTCTAGGTTTCCATTACTAATAATGAATAGTACCTTCACTGCCAGCTAACTGTACCATTGCCAAAGACACAAAAGAGACTCACACAGTATAAAAATTCTGTGCCATGAAAAATGGCCAAACCAGTAAGTCAGTTTCAAAGCTACTGATAAAGATACAGAAAAATCCCACCCTAAAAACCTTTGGAACTATTCCTGGGAATTTTTTTTATTTTTTACTTCAGATGGGGGTCACAATATACTGCCTATGCTGGGCTCAAGCAATCTGACCTTAACTGCTCAGGTAGCTGGGATAATTGGTGTGCACCACCATGCCTGGTTTACTGCGCCAACATAAGCACGAAGAATAAATTAAAGAGATACTATTGTGGGGCAGTCTTTTTATGTTTCTATTTCTAGGTCCACACTCTACAGAAAGTACTCAAATATCTATTTTCATAAAACCTAGATCATAGTCAGTTTTGGCCAAAGAGAACACTGTCAGGTTTTAGGAGGACCAAGCATATCATCTGACTTGGTGCTGGGTTTGAGGCCTTTAGGAAGCGATCTTAACAGAATTTTGGTCTGCTCATGTATCTGCCTCAGCATGTTTAGAACACAATGTGCTTAACAAGTCTTGTCACAAGGCACAATGTGTTATGAGAGCTTCACATTTCATCCTAGAATAACTGAGTCTCCGCAGTTATCTCCAAGCTGCTTCACTCATGTTACTTAATCCTGAGGCTTTATTCTCTTCACTGTACAGATGGGGAAGAGAGGGAAAAGAAAGGTGTAAGATGACTTGAAGAGGCTCCACCATTCAGGAGTGGAGCTTTTATCAAGCGCCTCGTCGTCTGAGAACCTTTTTGCTTGAAAAACTTTCATTGACAGAACAACATCAAGGTGGGTATTAGCTTTTCCACGTTTACTTGGAATAAATAACCTAAGCTGCTTAGGCATGCAGACTGACAGCTCTAGAGTAAGATTTAATGGATTAAGTTTTGTGGGCTGGGTCCAAGTTTATAAATCTACCTTTAAATTCTAAATATCATGGTAGTTTGATAGAAACTTCAGGGCATTTCTTCTCTCTCCAGATTTCTCATTCTTTTCAAATTTTAGGTAGTCTTTTAAATGTGTCAAGTCATACAGACTTTTCAGATTCAGGATCAAATTGTAAGTCAGCTAGGATTTTCTTCCACCTCCAGTCTCTTCCAGAAGAACCAAGAAGGGTCCCACGACATGGAATCCACCATTCACAACCAACTCAGGAGATTCTAACCTCTAACTCTGAGGTCCAAGAAGCCAGCGACCTTCTACCTCTCAGTCACCCTAAGGAAATCTCGGTTATCTCATTAAACAAGAATTATATCACCACTGCTACTAATGATTTTAGCATTCACACTTAAAAGACCTTAAAATGGGTTGTACAGTAATAAAAAGATGTCCATATGTGTAATGAGAGCAATTTACTTAGCAGATTCTAATTCCTGGGCCCAAGTGGCTTGCATAACTGGGCGATTCACACAGGCTCAGAGGCGCAGGGAGCTCACAATTCGGTTTACTGTACTTTACTAGAAAATTCTAAACCACTATTTTCCTCAAACATGCCTGCCTCTTAGATGATGTAAGCTGCGCCCTAGACTTTATTTAAATTAAATCACTATCTTACCGGGGCGCTCGTCCCCTGCAGCAGCCGGGGGCCACCCAGTACTCATTCTAACGCCTGCCTCCCGCGGCTGGCGCCGACAGATCGCCGGGCCCCGGCAGCCCGCGACCGGCCGCCCTCGCCTCCCCCACGGCCCCGCGT
>NW_004524685.1:5223176-5230931 GCF_000260255.1 Octodon degus | reverse complement strand
GCCCCCGCCGCCGCCGGTTCGCCAATTCCCGCCCCGCCCCGCGCCGGCGCCTCAGGCCCGGCCGCCGCCCATTGGCTCCGCCAGTTGCTAGGCGACGAACAACCGCGGCCTGCATTGGTCGGGTGGGGGTCCGGGAGCCGCCTCCTCACCTCCAAAAAAACCCGGAGAAAGAGGCAAGCTCTTCCCTGGAACCCCATCGCGCGGCGGGCGCAGCTGCGGCCGAGGCACCTGTTACGCCCTCTGATTCACCCGGCCCAGCCCTTCTTTGCGCCGCTCCCTAGACCCCCGTCTCCTGGGGCCCCGGGGGCGGGGGGAGGGGGTCCTGGCTGCCTCGGAGCACGGTCCGAGATTCCCCACCCCGCGACAGAAGCCCGGCACCCATCCTGGGAGCCAGATGTGAAGCTCAAGAAGAGCCACGTGGAGGAGTAAACCACACTCCAGCCGGCACGAGAATTAGGTTAGACTCCAGGGGTAGGGAGATTCGTGCCTCGGGAATGGTGCGTGCAAACAGCCAACGGGAGACGGAGAGTGGAGGCTGAAGGCAAAGGAAGGACCTAGGGAGAGAAGCAGTGGCGTTCACGAGCCAGAAGCTTGTGCAGAAATGTCCCACAACCACTGAGTAAACTATGTGCGAAGAAAATCACTAATACTGCGCGTTGCCGGGGTCCGGCCCAGCCCATCCCAAGATTGGCCCAGGTGATCCTAAAATTCCCAGAGAAGGAAAGATCTAAGATGGAGCAAAGGCAGGCCCAGGTGATCCTAAAATTCCCAGAGAAGGAAAGATCTAAGATGGAGCAAAGGCAGGAGGCCAGTTGGATTACAAAGAAGTACTTGTTACTCAAAAGGAGAAAAACAGGTTTGGCATTTTAAGGAGGCTCCTGAGGGCACGTTGAAATCGAAACGAGGTGAAGAGACCAGAGAGATGCTGTGAAAAAAGAGGGAGGAGTGCCCACCCCAGTTTATAGGCACACATTCCCAATCCTGGAGGAAGGATCAAGGTAGACAGTGAGTGAGCCGCGTTGACTACATCCAAGCCTAGGGTACCCTTCTCTTTGCCTTGCGTCTAAGTTGAGGACAAGATGCTGTGGAACACAGGTGATGACAACCACAAGCCCAGTTAGAACTTGTTAGGAGATTTTCCTACAGGGCTGGGAGTAGGGAGAAACCGCATACTGCCAAGGGTGACTTCGCTCCAGACAACTGACGGGATTGGGGGTTCCCCTGATCCCAAGAGGGTTTGGGACAGCCCTCAAAATAGCCACACTTCTTTCCATCTCGAGAAAGAAATTCCACAGTTGTTCTTTGAAATAGCATTGAAGGTTTAATTTGGCCATTTCACTTACTCGCAGTCCAAAAAACGCAGAGCTCGCTCCCCCTGACTAGCTAAAACCATGAGTTCAATAAGCAAGGCGTGGCACACCCTATTATGACCTTACCATTGGCAGTCATATTCTAAGTAAGTTTGGTAAAGGCTGAAGGGATTTAATGTTCGGCTTCACTCTTGGAACACCTGGGGATTTGTGACTAAAATCTTATCAGATATACAAAGCAAGATAGATAAATTGACTACATCCTGAAAGTAGCCTGAGGCTTGGATTTCTTGCTGTTGTTGTTTTCTTGCTTGTAGTGTTGTCTTTAGTCACTAAATCACAGGTCCCATGAAGGCAAGGGCCACATTGGGCATATTCACTTGGGAAGCCCCAGCCCCTGAAGCTTGCACTTGAGGACTGTTAAAACTTAACTGTTCAGGGGCTGAGGAGATGGCTCAGTAGAATAACACTTACCTGGCAAGCACAAAGGCCTGGGTTCAATCCCCAGGTCCACCAAAAAAAAAAAAAAAAAAATTAACTGTTCATTGTGAGATTGGGAGGAAGATGGGAAAAGGGAAGGAGTATTTGCTCTCTGTCTTCTAACTTGTGCAATATGTGACGTTTTCTTATGTAGGTATTATGATTTTAAAATATTTTAATTCTGCTGAATTAGCTTCTATCTGTCCTATAAAGCAAGTGTTCCCAATAACCCAGCATACCTTCAGGCCACACAGTTCTTACTATAGCATCATATTCAAATCTGGCTAATAATGAGCACACTCACAAGGGCTTTCTGCTGTAATATGGACCATCTGGGTAATCTAGTAACAGTGATTTCTGGGCCTACTGAAGTACACGTCTTGCTAGGCTGTGTCCTGTGTCAGATGAGAATGTGGGTTGAGTCCTCTCTGCTTCATGGTCTTGCTGTCATTACTTTTGGATGCTGGCCAGAAGTACCCTGGTTGGGATGGTAGGGTGGATAAGTAACGTCTTACAGGACATGAGGTAGGCGCTGCCATATCCATGGCTTCATTTTTAGTGGTAAGATCAGTTTGAAACTATTAATGATTCACTTGCACAGAGTTCAAGGTTCAAGAGCTTCTCTGTAGAATAATCAGGGACTACTCCAAGGAGTAGGGCCACAGGATAATCTTTAGTCTGCAAAATGTGCAGTAGTTCTAAAAATTAGAAAGCCAGACCACACCTAGCAGATCTCAGTCACCTGCAGACCAGACTGCCAGCCCTGCCTTCTGACTTGCAGAACCCGGCCTTACATTTAGGGGGACTCGGCTTCTCTGACTAGCTGCTTCTGTCATCTGCATATCCAAAGTGATTCATTTCTGGCCAGTCCCTTTGGATTCAGGCCAGGAATAGTAGTTAAAAGGACAGCTTGTAAGAAGAATAGTCTGCTATTCCGTTCCTGCCACTTCCTCCAGGTGAAAACCCAATAACGCAAACTGCCCCTCTTCCCGCCCCTAGCACCACCCTGTCACAAGCCGACATCCGATCCACCAAGGGTTGTTTTGTACTTCTGGCCCATCCTCTCTTAGTGCTTTTGATTTTCATCTGGTCTAGTGAGGGTTTTGCCCTATGATTTCTTCTGAAGGACTCTTTTTGAGTAAGAACACTTGATGTGTTTTACCAAGTGCTAATATTTTTGTTGCAAGTTTATATTTGTCCCAAAATCAATTTTTAAAATATGCCAGGCAAAACTTAGTAACACATAGATCACACAAGTGGTTGATAAGGTCCTATCACAGGAGGGTAGTCAGGTGCTACCCAGAGTAGTTCTCAGAATATTTCTAAGACAGAGAGCACCCCACTTTTAGTAAATGCAGTGTTCATACATTCAAAATACATGCGAACACACATGCGTGTGCACAGCAGGTAATCAGTTGAGCCATCAAGACTCATAAATTCTTGCATAACTCTTATGTTGATTTCTTGCTCATCTTCACTGCTCGTCATGTCAAGTATATGACCTCCCCATGTTGCCTAAGCTACTTTTAACTTCTGGGCTCAAGCGAGCCTCCTACCCCAGCCTCCTTAGTAGCTGAGACTATAAGTGTATAGCACTGTGTCCGGCTTAAGACTTTTATAATTTATCTGAAAATCTATAGGAGTCTCGTGATGCAGCCTACAGTATTTCATTTTTTAAAATATCACTGCCAGACCTAATCCTTTCTGATCTTTCCTCTAGCCATCTCCTTGCAAAGCTCACACACGCACACGCACGCACACTCATGCTCAGGCAGAGTCTGGCATGCCTGCACACAAACCTAAGCCCACTTGTTTGGCCTCTCTAAACCTTTCTCATACAGAACAAAGTAGCTTATTCTACTCTTTTAAATTTGCTAATTTAAACCCAAGGCTTTGTTCAGCCAATTAAGGACCTTGCAGTGAAGAGGGAGACTATAAATAATCCAAAATGTTTTTCAGTTCTACTGAAATCTGTTGAAAAACTACAGAGTACAGAGATGCAGCATTGACTTGAATGATTCAAACTGATGTAATTCTACACATAAGTACCCTTTTATTTTACATTGTCCTAGTCTCCCTCCTCTAATTTGATATTGACCTCAATGGTTTAATGGATATTTATTGAATGGTTACTGTATGCCAAGTATTAAGGTAAGAAAAGGTACCTGTCCACAAAGCTAAAGCATCTTCTAAGACAGAATAGTTACAGGGTAGATATAGGGAAGGCATTCCATAGGCACTTGGGTCAGACTATGTAGGCTGAAGTCTGGCTGGGCCACCTGACTACAGTGACATCAGTGAGCTCTCAAACTAACATAAGACACATCCCAGTCAGCATTTTGTTTAGTAAACAAGTGCTTTGTACTCTAAGCCATTATTATTAATTAGGTCGCTGTTATGACTGCCACAAGCACTGTTTCCTGTTCTCTAAAAAACAGATTCACATGAATGATCTGTCTGAGATAATACTTTATTTTATTGATATAAATATGATCACAAAGAGGAAAGAGTCAAGTGAGCAAAATGAGTTTGTGACTGCAGTGTAGACTAACAAGGGGATGGGGGGATACAGGATACAGTTCATCAGCAGTTGCTCCCTTAGCATTTGTGAGACCCTGGGTTCCATCGCTAGCACCGTGAAGTAGACAAACAAAAGGAAGACTGACTTACAAAGCACTAATTGAACGGCATAATTAAATAAGCTGGGAAAATATGACCCTTAGGGCTTTCTATGGCTATGACAAAATAGCTGAGGTAATCAGCTTAAAAGGAGGAGACGGGTGACACATGGCTCTAATCCCAGGAATTTGGGAGGCTGGCACAAGAAGATCATGTGTTTAAACCCAGCCTGTATGATTTAGAAAGACCCCGCTTCACAGGAAAAGACAAAATTGATTGATTTGGGTTTAAGTGGCTCTTGCTTTTGGGCCAGGGTGGAACAAGACTGCTAACCTCGCAGCATGACCAGAAAGTAGGAAGGGAGGGAGAAAAAAGAGGTGGGTGAGGGGAGAGGAGAGCGGCCTATGGCCTATATTCCCTACAATGGCACATTCTCCTCAGGACCTAACTTCCTCCCAGTAGGCCCCACCTCAAAGGTTCCACTACTTCCCAATATTACCATGAAGCTCTCAACCTATGAGACTTTGGGGGAACATCTAAGATTCAAACTACAGCAAGTCTGTTTGTGCTTGTTCTAGAAATACATGTCTAAGATAAGCATATTTTGCTGAATTGTATTTTTTTTCTTACTGTTTTAATTAGGCTGGAAAAATCAAAGCATATGAAAAAAGCTCAATTATTTTGCAAAATGATTTATTGCTATTGTAATGTTTTCAGGCCATAGGACTATTTTCTTGCTAGGATTTGCCTTATGTAATAGATTATTTGCCAGGAAAAATAAAATAATTTCTAAATGTACTAGTGAAGTTAGATGTTTAAACTATGATAATCTTTTTGTATAATGAGTGACACATTTGTAGAACATATAATCTCTTTATCATTTATCTATTCTATGAGATTCTACTTCAGTATGCTGGATTTCCTTAGAAGAGTTTTATCTACCATTATTTGAAACCCAGATTTTGTGAGATGATTTAAATAGAGTATTTTGTAGTGTGAATCACACTACAGAAGGCCAAGTTGTTGGCATCAGCCAGTTTATATCTTTTCATTTTGCAATTGGCAATTCAATTTTATCACATTTAAATTTCCACTTGATTTTATTATTTATATTTCACTAGGCAGTTACTTTTTTCTACAGTCACTGAAAAAGCAATCTGGAGGCTTGCTTCCTGATGGATTTTATTTCCTGCTTTGTAAATGTCTATCAATGATGTCATCAAATAATTGCTCAAATCAAAGTATAATGGGATAGAATTTCCTATATAATATGTAAAACAGCCTTATAGAATTTCAGACTTGAAAATCTTTGATACCAATTAAAATGCAGCGCTGACTTAAAGTAACAGCTTCCCACGAGTCTGCCTCTCCCTTTAAGAAAGAAAGCAATTGTGTCCTGGTTGCTTGGCTCCCTTGGATTTATTTTATCTTAGCAGCTGTTGCTGAAGTCAGTGTTATTCTGATGACAATTTTCAAGCTCGTTGTTGTGTTTTTCACCTTGTATATGCTATCAACCATAGAACTCAAATTTAGAATGAGATGTAGGGGCGGAGGCAATTAAAAGTAGTGGGAAAATAAGATAATATCGGGCAAAACGTGGCTAGTTCTGACTTAACAAAGATAAAACTGGTGAACATGAGCTGCCTGAAACACCAGTAACAGTAGGAAGCCCAAATGCCTAGACTTCTAAGCAGTAAAAGTTGATGATATATTTAGTAATAAGTGTGTGGGGGTGGAGATTGGGAGGAAGTATCCTAAATGGAAATTTCTTCGTCTATAAAAGGTGAGGAAAGGACACATGAACACGTCTTCACTCTGGGAGTAAGTATATGATAAATTTTGCCTAACATGCTCCACTTTTGTCTAGAAAGAATAATCTTGCAATGCATACATCTTCCTTTTCCTTTATTTTTGTTCAGTTTGGCTTGAAGAGGCAGCATGGCAATGTTTGTTAAGGGTCCAAATTCTAGGCAAGATTGTACCACATACCTGCCATAGAAATGCGTACTTTTTGTTTGGTTTAGCAATTAAACCAGTTATCTTAGGTAGTGATATGTGGATATGTAAAATATTATCATTTGGAGATTATTGTCCTCATTTTTATGAGCTACATCATTTATTAATAATGTTACTGATTGGGGAACTATCCGCTCGGGCCCCCCTCCTGTCCCTCTCTTGGACAGGAGCTTTCTTTCTCTCAATAAATATATTCTGCTCATAAAAAAAATAATGTTATTGATTTATTGGGTCATTACTACCTGTTAAACACTGCTCTCAGATTCTTATATATTGACTCATCACCAGAATGCAGCACAAAGTAGGTATCATTATTGCCTTTATTTCCAGCTCAGGAATTAAATGGGAAAAGGTTATGAAATTTGCTCAGAAGGTAAATTTCAGAGCTAGCTTTTGGAAAGCTCCCTTCTTAACCACCCTGTCATTACCAGCCCACTTAGGACTACCTTACTCTCAGTCATTCTCTGGTTATTTTCATTCAAAAAACTGATAAATGAATAGAAATTGTCAATTCTTTTTTCTAATTTTTATTTTTTATTAGTACATGTTTGTAGCACCCACTGTTCATATGCCTGTGGAGAATTGATATATATATTTAACACATCTTAATTATGTCATTCTCTCCCTTCCCTTTCATCCCCCACCCTTCACTTCCCATTTGTAGAAGATCTATTTCCTATCATGTAGCTTTTATTTTGCTCTTTATATTTTTGGGCTTTTCATATAAGAGAAACCATGAGATATTTAAGTTTGCATGTCTGATATATTTCACCTAACATTATATTCTCAAGGTAATCCATTTTCTACAAATGACTCAAGGTTATTCTTTATGGCAAAGTGGTCCTTTGCCATTGTGCATAAATCCCACATATTCCTTATCCAGCCATCTATTGATGGACATATAAGCTGCTTCCAAGATTTAGCCATTATGTAATAGCTAAATGGATGTTATTTAATTTCATCTAGATTATTTGTTTAAAATTTCCATTTTTTCATAGTCATTTGGAGATGGCACTTAGAAATGTTACTGCTTTGCTGTTTTAATGGAGTTCTATTTTATGTTAGAAAAAATAGCTATCGTGAGTGATTCTGCATAAACACGAGCATGCATGCATATCTGGGAGATGGTGTCTTTAACTCTTTGGGGACGACACCTTAGAAGGGGAACAGCTGGGTCAAATGGAACTTAGTTTTAGTTTTCTAAGGAATCTCCATACTGATTTCCATAGTTTGTTGCACTAGTTTATTTTTGTATCAGCAACGCAGTTGGGTTCCCTTTTGCCTGCAGCTGGACAAGCATTTGTTATTTATTTATTTATTTATTTATTTA
>NW_004524685.1:5209282-5218551 GCF_000260255.1 Octodon degus | reverse complement strand
CCTGGGCTAGGACTGGGTCTGGGGATTCCTGGAAGTCGGCAGAAATTCCTACTGGGCGGGAGGGGTGGGGAGGTATGGCGGAGTGATGGGGGGCGGCCCGAGGGGGTGGGAGATGGTCCGGCCCACGCTGTGCCTGGGCTGGGACTGGTCCCACCGGCACAGGTTAGCAGGAAGCTCTCCACACACTCACCGGACCTGGGGTAGGACTGGGTCTCTGTTATTTATTTATTTATTTATCTATTTATTTATTTATTTATTGTGGCTGGTTCAGCCTGCTCTGGGGGCGGGGCTGGTGCAGCATGAGGTGCAGGGGATGGAACGTGGTCCCTATGCTTGTCTAACCTTGCCTAAGCAGGCGCTTTAGTTTGCTGAGCTATCTCGCTGGCCACCAAGCCTTTGTCAGTTTGATTTCTTTATTTTTTAATTTTCTTTCTTTATTTTTTTGTTGGCAGAACCAGGGATTGAACCCAGGCCCTTGTGCTTGCCAGGGAAGCGCTTATTCTACTGAGCCATCTCCCCGGCCCCTGTTTGATTTCTTTATGACAGCCTTTCATTCTGGTTTAAGATGTAACCACATTCTTCTGGAAAGCTCTAAAGGAAACCCAACCTTCACTGGGAATGTGGAACTCCCTCAAGCCTCATGGGTGCTGCCTGCTTTCCACTGGGCCAACACATGATGTAGATGTCACTTGTTCTCCTTGCTGTCACTTTAAAACCTTGCTACGCCTTTGCTTTTCTCTGTCAATTGTTTTGAAGCTCAAGCCATCAGATTGTACCTCTATATTAGCCAGCTTTTTCTGACAAAAACAAATGCCTGAGATAGTCAGTTTATTTAAAGAAAAGGTTTATGTTAGCTTACAGTGTTGGAAGTTTCTGTTCATGATCAATTATTTGGGTCCCGTAGGGACATGTACATCATCTCAGGAACAAATGGTAGAGACTGGCTGTTCATATCATGCCTTGAAAGTGAAAGAGAGGAGGGGGCCAGGGTCCCACCATCCCCTTTAAGATCAGGACTTCAATGACATAAAGACCTTACACTAAGTTCTGCCTCTTAAAAGTTCCCTCGCCTCTTGATAACACCATTCTAAAAAGCAAGGGTTTGCCATATGAACCTTTGGAAGACACCTAAGATCCAAAGTACAAAAACTTCTAGGGTGGTGCAGATAGCTCAGTGGCATAAGCACCTGCCTGGCAAGCTCAAGGTCTTGAGTTTGATCCCCAGTACCAAAAACAAAAAAACCCCACAACAACAAAAGGTATTAACAACTTTCTTCCAGACCTCTTTTCTGGAGTCCTCTCCTTTGCTCTTGGTCACTCCTGCACTGTGTCAGCAGCACCAGTTTTTGTCTTCTCTGCTCAGCTTCTCATTATTCTTGACGATTTTAATGCCTACAAAGATGGCCCATCCAACCCCATGGTCTCTCCACTCCTAAACCTTTACTCCCAGTAGCCTGGCCTTCCACCACTCCATTTTAGCCACTGCTCTCTGTGGGCATCCTCAGACCTTGTCATTTACAATAGCTAAGTCCCCTCAATTATTTCAAGTATATTATGCTTACATTTTTCCTTTCACATCCTTTCATACCCCAGCTCAAAAATTTATTTTCTCCACTTAGCACTTCGCTTATGTGACTCTACTGCTTTTTCAGTTTGTCTTCATTCCTCAGGACACTATTGCCATTGCCTAGTTCAATTCCGTGGTCAGTCATTATAATTACTCCTTGCCATCTGCTCTCTTAACTTTCTTGACCCTCTAAAGCTCTCATTATATTACCTTCACCTCCTCCCAACTCCTCCAAAGAAAATCTCAATCTGGTAAGACTCCCCTCTCTACCATCACTGCTCCTCCACCTCACTTTTCTACTTTTTATAATAAAATTCTTTAATTTTCTATTTTTGGTGTCTCCATTTCTTTACTAATTAGACTTACATTTCACCATGGAAACTGCTCTTGCCGGAGGTCACATTTCCAACCAGTGTTGTTGGTCTTTATCTTTTAATTTACTCAAAACCTCTGGTCAGCGTATGGCACAGCGAAACAGTTTGTTCACCTGGATTCCACACTCCAGCAGTTTGCTATTGTGCTCTTTCTTAAGTGGCTGCTCTGTTCAGATGCCTGTGGTTATTCTCTTTATTCTGGCCTATAAATGCCAGATAGAGAATACGGCAGATGCAGTGTGATGAATCATTCCTCATACTCCCCTTGAGTACTGAGTGAACTTGTGTCCTGCTTCTAGCCAATAAAATATGGCAATGATGAGAACACTTGGCAGCTATAATTAAATTTCCAAAATTTGGGTTGACTAAAACAGAAATTATCTTGAGTGGGTCTGATTTAATTAGGTGAACGCTCTTGGGAGAAAGCCTACAGTTAGAGATCATCTTTCCTGTTGACATTAATGGATCAAGCTATCATGAGTTTCATGGAAATAAATTAGTCAACAAGCTGAGAAGTCCCCAAAGCAGATCTTTTCCAAGGAGCTCCTGATGACAGTGTAGCCCCGACACCTAGATCATAGCCTGGTGACTGAGGCAAGTCTGCCTGGACTCCTGTCCCAGGGAAAGTGTGAGGTAATGAAGTGTGTTACTGAAACAGTTTTTTAGATTGGTTGCTGCAACAATAGAAAACAAACACAACACTTTGGGTTTTAATCCCTGTGTGGGCTTCTATTTAGCTTGATATTGTCATATGGATCCCATCTTTTATTCCTACCTTATTTTATTGGGGGAGGAGTCCTTACTACAGAGGCTAGAGAACCAAAGAAAATACATTGCCTAAACCTCACTTACAAATCAGTGATGAATTAAATGAAAATTGCAATTCATCACTTTGATACATTAATATGATATTTGAAAGGCAAAATCAGACACAGGTAATTCTTCCTGTGCTTTCACCGTTTGACAGTCGCGGTGTTGGGTTTATGGCTTGTGGATCTTAGGAGGCAGTTGCATTGGTGCGCGTCATTCTAAGTCCAAGCACCAGTATTTTAGATATCAAGAGGAAGTGGGCTGGGGAGATAGCTCAGTGGAATAAGCGCTTCCCTGGCAAGTGCAAGGGACTGAGTTCAATCCCCGGTTCTGGGAAAAAAAAGAAAAAGAAAAAAAAAAAGAGGAAGTGATGGTGGCTGCAGCTACCAGACTTCAGGCATCCTAACAGTACTACAGCCATGCAGTAGTCAAGTGGTGATAGTAACTACTGACCTGGTTTCTTTCCCGGGTTGTATGTGTGGTATTCTTTCAACAAATATTATTGAGCCCTCTGCATGTGCCAGGAAATGTCTTAGATGCTGATAACATAGCTAAGCAGACCAAATTCTTCCCTGGTGGGTCTTTAGACAACGGTGACACCAACAGTTCTAGTTGAAGCTTCTTGATGCTCTGATTTCTTAACTGTGGTAAGAGATCAGTAGTTCTTTTGGTTGACCAGTTCTGCAATATCCTAGAAAGTATTTGGGAGACACAGCTTAGAGCACATTCTTCCAATCATTCCCTTGATCCATAAGGACCTATTTCCCTAGACTAAATCCTTTCTTGTGTACAGTAACTATGATGATTCCTGTTTCATTACAGGAACGAATAGCTGAGCAACCATCTTCTTCCTTGTGGGTAAAGAAGGGCCCATGTAGCACATGAGTTTCTAATGTTTGAATAAAAGCTAAGTTCTGTTTAAGAAGGAGGTGGTTATATAGGAGTGACCTACAGCATTTGCCATACCTTCTCCCTGCTGGGTTGAGTTAGGTAGATGTCTGGAGTTCTTTGTCTAGTCATTGCTTCCTACATGCTTGTCTGCTCTGCTCTTGCATAATACAACAAGGTATTTCCTAAGGGTGGGCCTCCTGTGGAACTTTGCAAAGGTTGTGATTGCTTTGAATAATTTATCCATTCTTAGGGTGTTTATCCATTCTTTCTCTTTCCTTTTCACTCCTCTGATTTTATTTTCAGTATGTGGCATTACAAACACCAGAAGGAGTAAATGTAGTGTCCCTTACCCACATTTGGACAATATTAAATATGTTTTGGTGTTCTTAGATTTTCATTAAGCTCATTTGAACTGGGTTGAACAGTGTCCCCTCAAAATTTATCTTTACCTAGTACTTAAGAATGGGACCTTGTGTGGGAATAGTCTCTTGCAAATGTCATTAGCCAAGATGAGCTCATAGAGGAGTAGAGTGGGTCCTAAATCCAGTGAGTAGTGTCTCTATAAGAAAGCCATGTGAAGATACAGGGAAGACACACAAAGAATTTCATGTGAAGACAGAGGCAAAGACTAGATTGATCAGGGCCGGGGAGATGGCTCAGTGGAATAAGTGCTTCCCTGGCAAGTGCAAGAGCCTGAGTTCAATCCCCGGTTCCGCAAAAAAAAAAAGAAAAAGACTGGATTGATGAAGCTATAACCAGGAAATGTCAAGGGCCACCAGCAACCACTAGAATCTGGGAAGGAGCAAGGAGCACTTATCCCCAAGATCCCTCAAGAAGAGAATGGCCCCATTGACAGTTTAATTTTGGACTTTTCATCTCCAGAACTGAGAAAATTAATTCCTGTTCTTTAATTCACTCAGACTTCTGGTACCATGGGAAACCACTATATACTTTAGTACTTGTAAAATATGAATCAATGTTATTTTTACAGTAGGATTAGGAATGGGTAACGATAAGCTGAGATAGAAAGTTTGAGCAAAATGATGTGTTTGCAATAACAGACTGTCTCAGTTACTCTTCTCTGCTTGCTGGGACAAACACCCGGGATCCAAAATGAAGGCAGGAAAGGCTTATTTAGCTCACAGTTAGTGAAAGTTTCAGTCCATACTCAGCTGGCTCCAAGGCAGAGTGGCACTTGGCAGAGAGGAGCTGTTTACAGCATTGACAAAGAGCAAGAAAGCAAAGGGGAGAAACAGCCTTTCTCCCCTTCTTACACTGTAATGCAGGTTACCTGCCCCAAGATAGGTGTAGAACCCATACCCACAATAATCAATCACAAATTCTAGAAGCTGCCCATGACTGCATGAGGCTTTGGGCAGACAACTAAACACAAACCACAACACCAACCATTCAGGTAAGAATGTCAATTGTTGGATAATGGTCTACATAGACTATAGAATATCTACTACCTCCTGAGTAGCTAAAATTTTTTAGGCTTTCACTTAATAAAGTGAATGATGTACAATACAGTAATAGTAAATGGTAGCTTAATTAAGAACATATTATCAAATTCTTCACCTCAAATAATCTTAAGGTTGCAGGTCAGGTGCTTTAACTGAATAACCAACCCCTTATATTTTGGTTTACATTTTTTTCCCCTCTATGATGCTTATCAACTGATGGTATCCATAGTGCCTATCCTCTAGTCTGGGCCCTGAAGGAGAAACAAGGCTTGGATGTTGAAATTGGAGAAAGAAGGAACTTGAGACAGTGAGACAAGCATGAACAAAGGCTGATAGCAGCTGTGCTGCTTAGATTCTTTTCATTGCATAAGAAACTCAATCCTGACAACCTAAGAAATTAGGAATACACTGGATTGGCAAAATGAGATGATATAGGAAATTGGCCACAAGGCATGACTGAATCTAGGGCTTCTAACATGAGGTCCCATTGCCCTCCAACCTTCATAGTGTTGCCCTTGTCCTCTGGCAGGCCAGGTCCCTGCTCTAGGCCTGAGCCTATGGGAAATCTGGGACTTAGAATGTCTTTTTTTAAGTTTTTAAGTCTCTATTTTGGATGGGCAGTGACATTGGGATAGAGAGACCAGGCCAGGACAAGATCCCACATAGATTCTAGTCATCTGAAACATCTTCACTGAAATAATCTACATCCTCTCTATGACTGTGACTGGCTTGGTTCAGTAGAGTTACCCAAGCTCAGAGCAGTACTCAGGCATGCTCCCTTCCCTGTGGTACTCTGCAACCTGCTACTCTGTGTGTGTGTGTGTGTGTGTGTGTGTGTGTGTATCTTATCAAGAGTATGAAAGAAAATATGATTATTTTTAGTTCACGCCACATTTACCATTTATAATTTGATAGCATAAGCAGAGAAGAATTCATCATCCCACTACAGCTTCTGTTGAATTGTTTGGGCCACATTCATCACTCCATTGGACCTCTTTCTCTGTAGGTCATAGGCCAGGAGTGAGGAAGCAGCGAGGTGTGTAAGAAACTCAACCCTGACACATACCTGGTAGGATTAGGAGTGGGTAAGGATAAGCTGAGATAGAAAGTATGAGCAGAATGATGCATGTGGAGTAACCACCCACCTAGATAAGGATGCTAATTGTTGGGGAAGAATCTACATGGACTATAGAATATCTGATACCTTTTGAGTAGCTAAAATTTCTTAGGCCTTCACTTAATAAAGTGAATGATATACAATAAGGTAATTGTAAGTGGTAGCTTAATTAAGAACATATTATTGAATTCTTAACCTCAAACAATTTTATGTGTGTGTAGGGAAGTATTGTGGGAAAGCAGGGAAAGAACTCAAGCAGAAGCCACAGGAACTCCATGACTCACATGTCCATGGTCATCTTCAGTTTCTAAGGCTCTCCCTCAGTTTCAGGAAGGGACCCTGGCAAGCGATCTATTCCCAGTATTGATTTATTGGTGAGATTAAGGCTCTACAATGGGACTGACATGCTGATTTTATGCCTCAGCCACTTTAGACATGGGATGAGCTTAGGTCTGGGGGTTACTAATATCCACTACTGATCTTTGGGCTTGAGCTGTGTACATGAGCTCTGGTGTGAGAAATTGCCCATTTGCACTGTAGTGTGGCTTTCAGTCTGCAGCACTTGGGGTGACTGAGAGGCAGGGGGATGGGTGGTTCACACATCCTTCATCTCATATGCTTTTACCACGAGCACCCAGGGCAGTTACCACAAACCCCTGCAGACTCCATTGTATAAGGTGGGCAGTCCTCCAAGGATCTCTGTATCTCTCCTCTTTAAAAAGCTCTCAAGTCACTTCTCTGCAAAGCCACTGGAGCCTTCTGATCAATATTATCTCTGATCTTCAGTTGACACAGTGATGCCATGGTCTTCTGAGTCACTCTCAAACTATGCTAGATGAGAAATACATAGTCTTGGTGAAAATGGATCACCTTAGCTTCCTCACTCCTGGCCCATAGCCAGGAAAGAGGTCTAGTGGAGTGATGAATGTGGCCTAAAATATTCAAGAGAAGATGTAGTGGGAAGAAGAATTCTTCTTTTCTTAGGCTATAAAATTATAAGTAGTAAATGTACCATGAATAAAAAATGATCATATTTTCTTGCATACTCTGGATAAGACTTGCTTTTGTGGTCATCCTCAATAAAACACAGTAGCCAGCTCTGAGAGTCTACTAGAAGTCAGTGTTCATGAGTGTCACCATGGGTGATGGAGTAATGATGCAGCCAGGATTAAGTTAACAGTAGTGAGGAACTTGCAAGGGCCAAGGTGTGCTGTGAGTGAGGAACAGTGTTGACAGTAAGAAGACGAAGAGCTGATTCGTGGACCTGAACAGAAGAAATGATATAGCACTGCAAGGCCTCACTTAAACTGATTGGACAGTAAACGAATACAAAGGTATCTTTCCTATACCAAATACTGCACATTCTTAAATTGCGGATATTAGCAGCTCTGCAAAAATTATTTACCTACACTTTCCATCTCCATCTCTCACCTCTCCTTCAGGACACTGGGCCTCATTCTGCCCTACTACAGATAAGATCTTGCTAGAAGGTAGAAAACATGGATGCGGTAGGTATTGGGTTGCCTATAATTGCTTGTCACCAAGGAGAAATGAGAATGAATAATAGCTAATTGAGAAAATTTCAGGAAGACACTGCCTCAGCATGAGTTATGTTCCCACTGTCTAAGAAAATCGTTGTGAGGGTTAGCCAGATAGCTCAGCGGATTAAAGAGCCTGCTTAGACAGATGCAGGGACCCGAATTTGATCCCCAGGTGTGCTGTGCTGGCCCCACCTCCTGGATACGCTGAGCCGGCCATTGAGACTGGGCATGGCTTGTAATCCCAGTGCTTGAAAGGCTGAAAACAGGAGGATCACCACAAGTCCAATCTGTGTAGTGAGACCCTGTACTAAAATACATTAAAAAAAGAAAAGAAAAGAAAAGAAAATCGCTACGGTGTGGTCAACAGCTAGTCCAGCTAGGAGCACCTATTAAAAGCTTCTGCTAAAGGCAATGTGAGCGTGATTGGTTGTGCTGAGAACCACATGCAATAGCGAAGGGGTCAATGGACAGGACCAGTACATCCCCAAAGAGCAAGGGATGCAGTATAAATGAAAGCAGATGCGCCTATCAGAGTTTTTAAAGGGGACTAGAAACCTGGAAATGTGAGTGGCGGACAAATCCTAGAAGATAGGATTGTGGTGTATTTAGATTACAATTCATTCTAGACCCTAACTGGAGTTGGTACAATAACTTCTTTTTTAATTTTTATTTTTATGTATTTAGCATAGGGTCTCACTACACAGCTCAGACTCGCCGTGATTCTCCTGTTTGGTGCGCCTCCCCAGCACTGGGTTTACAGGCGTGCACCACCACTCCTGGACTCCGTTGCCGGCTCAGCACACCCTGGAGGCAGGACTGGGACTGGGGATTGAACTCTGCTCCCTATGCTTGCCAAAGCAGGTGCTTAGTTGGCTAAGCTAATTTGCCAACCCTAAATAAATTTAAATGCCTTATCCAATCATTTATGAATTCACAAAATCATGTTAAGCAGAGATCCTATAACGTAAATTTAGGAAAAAATAAAGACAGTCTGATTTTACAGATTAATTTCTGATAATACAATCTTCTCTTTCAGCTGTAGGAAGAAACAAAACCAAGCAAGCAAATAAAATCAATAAAAAGGAAATCCCCCAAACTCTGCTGGATGCCTTTGTGAGGCTGAACTTCCTCTTGCATTTCTAAAGCATGATGAACTATTTATAATCTGAACATTTTCAGAATTGAGCAGATTGAAATGCTGCAACCTGACTTGATGAGTAGAGGGATTTAAGATAAAACTATAACCAACATGGATAGAATAGTCAAACCCAGACCAGATGGCTCTTTAATGCAAGAGAAGTAGGCTAGCATTTATATGGTGTTATATATGGATTTTTTAAAAAATCCTTCAAGACTGTCTTTCTCATTCAAAAGCTTGAGGCCTGAGACTTCATCTTGAGTAACTGAGAAAGGCAGAGAAGCTAAATTGCTTGTATTTCCAGCATCTATCTCTCCCTAGGGTGACAGCAGTCTTATCTTCCTTGAGAAAGCATCTCTCAGCTAGGT
>NW_004524685.1:5198307-5208582 GCF_000260255.1 Octodon degus | reverse complement strand
CCTGCTGGGTTTCAGTCTTGCTTTGGTCCTATTAATTTACATCCACCTAGGCCTTGCTTTTGGAATGGGATTGTTTATCCTATGCCATTGTATGCTGGTGGTGTTTAACTTTCTTCTTGATTTTTACAGGAGCTCGTAATTAAAGAGTTTGCCTTTTCCCTAACTATGCCTCAAGGTTATTCTTTATGTTAGAGCGGTACTGCATTGTATATAAATACCACATTTTCTTTATCCATTCATCTGTTGATGGGTATATGGGTTGTTTCCAAGATTTAGCTATTATAAATTGTTCTGTTTGAAACATTGGCACATATGTATCACTTTATTTTTTTTCAATACAGTGAAAAAATGACTTGATCAATTTTGTTTCTATGTCCACAAATATAAGCTATGACGAGAAGCCAGCCAAATGGCTCAGCAGATTAAAGTGCCTGCAAGTAGGCGCAGGGGCCGGGAGTTTGATCCCCGGGTCTGCCATGCCAGCCCTGCCCACAGTGTGGGCTGAGATGGCAAATAAGACTGGGTGTGGTGGTGCATGCCTCTTGGGAGGCTGTAAACAGGTGGATCACTACGAGTCTGATCTAGTAGTGAGACCCTAAGCACCCTGTAGACCCTTCCCTAAAATACAGAAAAAAAAAGTTACAAGAAAAATTTTAAACATTATTCAAAAAATCGTTAGCCAATCTCTATGCTAATTACATTTATTACACTGCCGGTCAAGTAATAAAAGAAATTATTTTTTTAAAAGGCCAGTTTCTTTAAGCTGGAATTATTGAGTCAAGATTTGACAGTAGCAAATATATCAAAGAAAGCAAATAAGGATGCATGGAATCTGATATTAGGTGTGAAGACAAATTTAGGGTCTTGGGGGCTGGCCAGATAACTCAGCAGACTTAGTGCCTACTCAGGCAGGCCCAAAGAGTATGATCACTTTAATTCTTTTGGGAAGATACCTAGCAGTGGAATACCTGAGTCAAGTGGAACTTCGTGTTAGCTGTTTGAGGAGTGACCATTCTGATTTCCTAGTGGCTGTACCAATTTACACTCCTACCAGCAATAGAGGAGGAGTCCTTTTCCCCTGCAGCCTCATTGGCATTTATTATTAGCTGATTTCTTGATCATAGCCATTCTTTCTGGGGTGAGTGGAATCTCAGTATTGTTTTAATTTGTATTTCTCAAATGGCTGACAATGGATGCACCTTGAGATGGTAATCTGAAGGCAAATAAATCAGATGTAAATATTTAAATATCTCTTTGTGCCTCTAGTGTGAAAAACACAGGTATAAATGAGGAACAGAATAGAAGATATTAGGAGCTAGGAAGAACTTTTGCAAATGGGAAGAGAAACAAAAGATGAGAGGAGGTAGGAAGGAAGAAAAGGAAAGGAATTTAAAGAAAAAAATGGAAGAAAAAATAGAAATGGAGATTTTACAAATAGAGAAGGGACAAAAAAATTAAGGTGCATTACGCATGTACAAATACCTTGTTATTAATATGATCATTATGTGCTGCAAACATACAATTAAAAGAAGAAGCAGCCTCACAAAGAACACTGACGAAGGCCTCCTTACAGTTACCCTGGCTTGTTTGGAGAACTATGAACTCAGAACTGGCCCTCCAATGCCTGCATGCTTGTTTGTTGAAACAAGAAATCAAATCCATGGTCACCATTCTTGCCTATAGATGGAAGAGGGAGAATGGATTTGTCTGTCTGTGTTTATCCTCATAGTGGTGAGAAAGAATTTTTTTTCTGTTTTTATAAAGGATTGCACAAGATTGCTCAGAAAAAGAAAAATAGAAGTTTGCTTTAAGTCTCAGAGGAGCCTTTGGACTTGTATTTTTCAGTAACACAGAAACTGTTAGGACTGTGGCAACTTTTAGAGATGGACTAAATACATTGTGCATAAAGGCATGCATGGGTCTTTGGGGGCCCGTGCCCCAAAAGATGAGAGATAGGTGAAATATTATGGTTCAGCTCTAGTGTCCCCCTAAAGCCTCATGCACTCTGAGGTGGGGCTTTTGGAAAGCAGTTGGATTATTTATGGCTGACTTGCTGTGAGTAGTTGGGGCCTGGTAGATGAGGCAGGTCCCTGGAAGCACGACCTGGATGGTTATATCTCCCCTTCTAGGTCTTCCCCTGACTTGCTCTGTCCCCTGGATTCTGTTCTAAAGCAGCTGTTCCTCTGCCATGCCCCTGTGCTATGCCATCCTGCCTCAGAGTCAGTGGGCTGCAGGTTGAGACCTGTACAAACCATGAGGCAAAATAAATCTCTCCTCCTTTAATTTGGGGGTGTTGGGTATTTTGTTGCAGCAATGAGGAAAGCAACTAAGATAGAGCTAAGTGTAAGTTCAAGTTTCCTCACTACAAAAATTGATGTAACTATTGAATTTACTGTACATGCAGTAAATGAGTCCTATATATGGTGGAGATTTTTGGCATTGTAGTCAACAATGGTCTTTAAAATGAATCATTTTCTTCTGCTTCTGGAAGCTCGTGGTGGTGACAGACACCAGGACGACAGTGAGGAGAAAGGCCTAATGAGATCGTTTCTCTGAAGCCATTGTGCTCCTCCTTCATTTCCAAATTTGACAAAGTTCAAGAAGAAACTGTGTGCAAAGTGAAGGGAGCTGGTTTAGCAACGGGCCCACCTTATCAATGTTTACCAGTGGAGGATCCATGTTTGTGTGCAAATTTTACTTCTTCATTATCATCTTATCTTCCTCAGAAACTACTTAACATCTGCCTATATTGAGACAGAGGGATACCGTGTGACCCAGTGGCCTAGACATCCAGGATACAGAAAAGAAAAAAAAAAGAAAGGAAAAAAAAAAAAAAGAACCTTTCTCTTAAGGAGTTTATGCTTCCTGTTGGGTGAGGCAAAAAGAAAACAAATCAACAAGATAACTGTATGAAGAAAATAAGATGTTGAGTGACAAAAGTTGACCGGCAGGCAGGATACCTCAAGTGGGGCAATCCTGCTAAAATCTAGAGCAGAACACTCCAGGTAGATAGAATAACAAATACAAAGGCCCCAAACCAGAACAAACTCAGTGCGTCTGAGACATAGCAGGAGTGTTAGTTCCATTTGCTGCAATAACAAATGATCAGAAACGTAGTGACTCAAAATAACAGATGGTAATTATTCTAACAATTCAGGGAGTCCAAAATCCAAAATGGGTTCATTGGACTGAAATAAAGGTGTCAGCCAGGACACCATTCCTCCAGAGACTGAAGGGAGACGCCATGTCCTGGATTTTTCTGGCTTGTAGAGCTACGTCTGTTCCTTAGCTTTCTCCCCATCTTCCATCTTCAGAACCAGCAGAAGAATGCTGGTTACTTCTTCAGACCTCTGTGACCCTCCTCCTTTTCATTGTAATGACAGCTGTGGTTACACTGGGCACAGTTTAAGATTAAAAACTGGGTTGTTTGGTACCACCTGTAGGCACAAGGCCTTTGCCAATATCCTTCATGCTATCAACCTCCCCTTTCGATGACAAAATCGTCTCATCTCAAGATTCTTACTCAGATCTGTAGATCATTGCTTTTGCTATATGAGCTAACAATTTTGCCGATTTCAGAGATTGGAAGGAGGACATTCTGGGTAGACTTTTAGTCTGACCATCTCATTGGGTGCTTGAGCACTAGGTAGCTCTGTGGGGTAGGAAGCTATCAGCTCCGATGGAAACTGCTAGCAAGCTTATTCTGAATGTTGTATGAAGAATATTCCATGGTGGGAGCAAAGAGGTCAATTAGGAGGCTATTGTTTGGTTCAGGAGAGGGAAGATAGGGGCCTGAAGACATAAGGAGAGCTGCCTAGCTTCTTTGTGACTCAGAAGTCTTACTATAAACTAAATATTGGTATTTGTATTGAGTAAGCAATTATGCATTGAAAAGATTCAGAGTAGTATCTGATTTCTAATAGTGCTCATTAAACGGTAGCTATTATTTTCATTATACTTTATTAAAATTTACCTTCTAATAAAAAATATGGAACATTGAAGAAGTAGTAGAAACCAAAAGGATCACAGAACAAATGAAGCCCAATGAAGAGAAGCAGTTTACCCAAGGATAACCTGTAGTTATCGGATAGTATGAGGCAGTGGCCAAAGAGCCTATCCGAGGGAATTATGGAAAAAGAGCCTCTTCTTACTTTTTTTTAAAATGTGTTTGGTACAAGGTCTCACTATGCAGCCCACACTTAAAGTGATCCTCCTGTTTCAGCCTCCCCAGCACTGGGATTACAGGCATGTGCCACCATACCTAGACTCAGGGGCTGGCTCAGCGTGTCTAGGGGTAGGGCAAGCATGGCATGTGTTGTTTGGGATCGAATCCCAGTCCCTGCACTTGCCTAAGCAGGTGCTTAATGGGCCTCTTCTTGTTATAAGTAAGGAGAAAAGGCAGCTCGGAGCTCAGTGGGAAAAGCCTGGGGAGGTTGATAGCATGGTTATTGGTAAAGGCCTCGTGCTTGTGGGTGGTACCAAATGACCAAGTTCTAAATCCTGTTACACTGTGCCACTTGGAGCACATCTCCTGATCTCCCTGTGCCCCATTCATTTCCCTTTATAAATGGTCATAATGTCACATGCCACAAGGTTATCATGAAGTTAAAATGAGAAAATGTAAGCCAGAGCATGCTACGAACTGCAGGTGTTATGAGGTACTATTTCTACCCTTTGTCCTGTGTCGCCAGCTTTCCATTCCCCCGAGATCCTTAAGACACGAGGGCGTGCTTATTTTCAGTGGTGTAGCAAAGCTCATCTTCTCACAGGGCTTCTGTCTGAGTGACAGTATTCTGATGTCCTCATTTAGATAATTGACCTGGAAATGTTTATAAGTTTCTACTTCTGAGTACATCAAAAAAATTTTGTACAAGGAATCGAACTCAGGACCTCGTGCTGCCACTGTAGGTGCTGAAGTATGTCAATATTTCCTTTCAAAGGTTCACCTTCCAATACAAAATGTGCTTTCACCCAGTAACATGGCTCTGGGTTTTCATTTCTCCAAGCTTTTTTCTACTTGAAGATTCATTGTGACAAACTAGAATTCTCATGTAATAAAAATAACTGTGCTGTTCAACAAGATAGTTTTAGGGCTGTATGTAACTGGGAGATATTTATAGCAAAGTTGGCTTAAGGAATGTGTTTATCCAACTAGCATTTATGTATATGCCTTACATAATAGGGTTTGGAAAAGTTTTAAAGAGCATTAGAGATGATGGTATTGAGGCCAAGTAAGTAATTATAAATCAACTTTAATATCACCAAAAGGTCAAAGTTGTGCAAGAAATGGAGAGAGAGAGAGGAGAGAAGGAGGAGGAAGAAAAGAGGAAGGGGTTGTAAAAAGAATTAACATGTGTGGTATATGTGTACCAACTCTCCATAAAGAATGAATGTAATCATTAAGTACCAAAAATATACCGATAAAAATAAGAATTAAAAAAAAAAAGCCTAACCCTACAAAGTCAAATTTAAAAAAAGGCCCAGACTAAAATAATAATAGTGCCTTTTGGTGTTCAGAAACCCAAGCTACGACACTGCCAGGTTGGATTTGGCGTATCTGATGTTGAACCACAACTACCTGCTCTGAATATGTGAGGCCTCCCTCCCTCCTCTTTGTTTTCAATTCTCAGCTGTATTTCAAATGCTGTTCTAGTACCATGTCCATCTTCTGCCAGGGGAGGGTCCACTGGTCTGTCTTCTTTACAGAGGCCTGAATGGAGATAAATCAGCCTTTCAATGCATCTAATCAGATGGAAAACTATTCACCGAGGGATAACCTCAATCCCACAGTGAATAGGGAACACATCAGCACAGTGCAAATCCCAGGGCACCAGACATTGTCTGGTAAACAAAAGAAATTACAGATGCAGGAGTAGGAAACAAAAACCAAGACAAATTAGTGTCTCATGTGTGTTAATGTTTATCTTTGTTTAAATATTAAAATTTTTGAGACAAGTGTTGAGTCATGTGTAAATAAGTGTCTGGGTGGCTTCTGGGGTGGGATGGAAGGAGGGCATGCTTGCTCAGTAGAACCCATGAGATTCAGATTTCACAGAGGAAAGCTTTAGAGTCATGGAAAATAGAGATGACCTCCTCTCCCCTTTGTAATGCACTGGTTTACTTTTTAGGTAAGGCTCTGAGATATATTTCTGAAAAGATGGAGGAAGATTTTTAAAATGAGGGTATATGTTAGCAGTAACTATTGAAATTAATCTTGGCCTGAAGAACATGCTAGATGATGTGCTGATGATTGGCAATTCCCAGAATATTGAAAAATCTACAGGACAGATGATCTGGATTTTCTAGTAAACAAAACACAAGGATGAAATTAAAATAAGAAGGAGAAACCAACAGAATAAAAGAGATACAACTGTCATATTTATCAAATGCAATGTGTGGAGCTTGTTTGGATCTTGACTTGAATAAAAATTAGAAAAATCTGTGTGACAACTCAAAAAGGAATAAAAGCCTAAAAATGTAAGACTGGATACTATTAAATGCCTATAAGAAATAAATAGAGAACAAAATGCTCAACAGTGATCTTAGCAATGGTTTTTCTGAGATATGACAGTAAAGTAAAATCAATAACCATACATACATGAATGGGGATGTATCAATAAAACTAAAGAGTGACTTATAGATTGGAAGAAAAATTTGCAAACTCTGTCATCTGACAAAGAGCTGATATTCAAAATTTTATAAGGTACTTCTACAAGTCCAATCGCAAAATCCAAAAAATCCAAGTTGAAAGCGAACAAAAGACTCAGAAAGACACTTTTCTAAAGAACACGTACTAAAAAACATCAGGTGCATGTAAAAGTGACCAATATCAGAGAAACACAAACCATAATTATAATAATAAGATAATTGCCTCATACAGCTTACCATGACTATTATCAAAAAGATAATAAGTGTTGGCCAGAATGGGGAAAGAAGGGAGCCCTTCTACACTGGTGGTGAGAATGTAAGGTATAGCAGTTGTGGACAACAGTATAGCTACTCTTCGGAAAATTAAATTCAGAACTATGGTATGAATCAACAATCCTACTCTTGGACATATATTAAAAATATGAAATAAGTGTGTCAAAGTGGATCTGTACCTGCATGGTAATGTGGTATGACTTATAACAGCGAAGAGAGGGAAACAATTTCAGTGTCCATTTACGGATGAACGGATACGAAAATGTGATCTATGTATACAGTAGAAGGTATTTTAAAAATTAAACCTTTTAAAGAAATACATTGAAAATGTATAGATAAATATGATGGCTAGAATTTGGTTCAAAATAAGTATGATTGTGGTTGATAATTACTCAAGTTGGGAGATGGTATATAACAGGAGATTCTTTCTAATATTCTCTGCTACTTTAAATGGTTAAAATTATGCATTATAAAATATTTTTTAAACGAGCAGCGTTTGGATGATAGTGTTTTTGTTAGAGATATAGCTCTAAATAATTTTTTTTTTTTTTTTGGCAAAACTGGGGATTGAACTCAGGCCCTTGTGCTTGCCAGGCAAGTGCTCATTCTACTGAGCTATCTCCCCAGCCCCTCTAAATAATTTCTGTAAAGGACACTGTAAAAGTCAAAGCTTGTAAACAAGAAGCATCTTTCTAAATGAGTGGATACACCAGGTATAGTGACGCAGGCCTGTAATCCCAGGACTCAGGAAACTGAGGCAGGAGGATTATTGAAGGTTTGAAACCAGCCTAGGCTACAAAGTGAGCTCAAGGCCAGTCTGAACTGCATAGCAAGACCCAGTCTCAAAAAAGACAAAACAAAACACCCCAACAACCTGACAAAACCAAATAAGTGGGTATGTGTAAATAATTCTGCATTCACTACAGGATGAGGACATGTCAGTGGGGCTGGGAATGTCCATAACAAAGCATTTGCTTCCTACGCAGAGGCTTTAAGTTTGATCCCCACCACACACACACACACACACACACACACACACACACGCACACACGCACACACGCACACACGCACACACACATACACTTGCACATAGAGTTAACCATTGTTATTATTTTCTCAAATGTAGTGGGTTTAAATCTCAGTCTACAAACTCAAGTGTATAGGAAATAGCTTTATTTTTCTCCAACCAAACATAATCCTTTGTCAATCCCACTTGCTCCTAGGATGATAGGAGGGAACAGTTTCAGGATCCTCCCAGGCTCTTTCCTGTAACTGTCTGAACTGCAGGGTTTGCTTGAACCCATCTGCTGGAGCTGGAGGCATGTGGGAGCTCTATCTGACCTCAGAGTCCTGCTCCCCTTTTCCTTGTGGGGAGACAGTAGTCCTACCACGTGAGTCCTCACTTGGATGGCTTCTCTTTCTATTTTTGGTGAATGGCTCTCCGGTGTACCTCAGGCCCTTGGGACTCAGGGTGTTGCACACATGACAGAAGCTCATCCGTGAGATCTGGCCAGGCCATTTCTTTTTCTGGGGTTTCCCCTTTCTCTAAGGCACCACCTGAGAAGCAAGACACTGGTCTCCTGTGGACCCTTGGGGCTTATCTCCCTCATTACCTCCATTGCTGTCCAGTCTAGGGGGAAACCAAGAAGCTATAGAAACATCAGCAATGACTCCCCTTGTCTGGCATTTCTCTTCAACAGTGCCTTTTCTTCCAACCCAGGAGGGTCCTGCTCTTAAGCTAATCTCCCTCACGTATTCTCCTATGACTTTTTTTTTTTTTTTGCATTTCTTTCTTTCTTTTAATTTTTTGGGGGTGTCATAAATTGAACTCAGGACCTTGCACTTGCCAGGCAGATGCTGGTTTGTTTTTTTTTTTAATTTTTTTAAAAGAATAAAAAAGTTTTAAAAAACCATTAGAAACAATACAGAATTTCACTAAACAGGATAATAGGAATTCAGCAGTAGTTATTATACTGCAAACTCAAATGCCAGGGGACATGGCATGTCCCTGTCCTTTGCTGACATGCCCTTCTTTGAGCCTGTAATTAGGATTGGAGGACTTGACAAAATAGGGAAAAGAAATGATGGGAGAAATGTCTGTAAGTATTTCAATTCTTTTTCCTTCTAGTCTAACAATGTTTAAATGAAAGATAAGGTCATAGCAGAGTTCCTTTACCTTATTTCTATTCCCATGCTGGTTACAACAGCCTTCTTGGATTTCAGAACATCCAGAAAGATAATTGTCATCAACTTAGCCCTAAAGGGACAGAATTCTCCAAGGTGAGGTTACAGGTATGGAGGAAATACCCATGTCAGTATTTCCCCAAAAGACGTAATATCTTTTCTAATCAAACTGGTAAAATGTAGCTCAGCTCAAAAGAAATATAACCAGAGAGCATCTACCAGTTGCTGTGCTTCAAATCATGGTCAGGAATGTTTGAGTTTTTAACGACAACAACAACAACAACAACAACAACAACAACAAAACTGAGACAAAATAGTAAATATTTGTGCTTTCAGTTTTGGGTTGTCCCATCCTGCTGACCTTCAGAGATTCTGATGCTAGTGGTTTTCTTCATGTCTCCATTCCTGCATCAGGCGTTGTTTAATGAGTGATGGTTGGTAGGTACTATGCTGAGAACCTACAGCCCCAGCTAAGCGTGAGTGGTTTGGTTCTTAAATATGTGCCGGGCTTTGTTTGCCAATCCAACCTAATCAGCCTATGGACATAAATGGGAAAAAAACCATTAAGCCACTAAATGCTCTGGCTGGAAATGTTAGTTATTAAGAGCCAGGAAATGTGTAGTTAGGAGATGGGTGAATAAGAAAAAACCATTAATAGTGCTTTCCAGTTGAACAGGCACAGAAAAGAATGAAAAGGGCTTTTATGAGTGTGTAACTATGTGAACGGAGCGTAGTGGGGAGAGAGAACCGTGCCTGAGGATCAGGTTAAATGCCATCACATTATTACTGGTCTGGTGAATTTTAAAAGTATCATTTGAGCACACATCCTCAAATCTGGTGACCAACAATGCTGGCCTTGCTGAAAATACTGCCACTACAAGAGCACTTTATAACCAGCACACTTAGACTGGCTTACACGTTGGACCCACTAGAAACTCAAAACAAACATCTCTTTGAACTTGTAGTTTTTAATCCAAGTTGAAGACCAAGAGAAAAAGCACTAATTGTAGTATAACAATTCAGGCCCTAAAACGTCATGGGTTTACCTGATTTCATGTCTCACATATTTCCAAATTTGTAGTTCACTGAAAGTAATTAGTTTTATATTTTTCTATTCATATATCATCTATTTTTTCCCACCAGAATATAAGATTAAAACTTTCTAAATTT
>NW_004524685.1:5174243-5198207 GCF_000260255.1 Octodon degus | reverse complement strand
TGTGCATAAAGGCATGCATGGGTCTTTGGGGGCCCGTGCCCCAAAAGATGAGAGATAGGTGAAATATTATGGTTCAGCTCTAGTGTCCCCCTAAAGCCTCATGCACTCTGAGGTGGGGCTTTTGGAAAGCAGTTGGATTATTTATGGCTGACTTGCTGTGAGTAGTTGGGGCCTGGTAGATGAGGCAGGTCCCTGGAAGCACGACCTGGATGGTTATATCTCCCCTTCTAGGTCTTCCCCTGACTTGCTCTGTCCCCTGGATTCTGTTCTAAAGCAGCTGTTCCTCTGCCATGCCCCTGTGCTATGCCATCCTGCCTCAGAGTCAGTGGGCTGCAGGTTGAGACCTGTACAAACCATGAGGCAAAATAAATCTCTCCTCCTTTAATTTGGGGGTGTTGGGTATTTTGTTGCAGCAATGAGGAAAGCAACTAAGATAGAGCTAAGTGTAAGTTCAAGTTTCCTCACTACAAAAATTGATGTAACTATTGAATTTACTGTACATGCAGTAAATGAGTCCTATATATGGTGGAGATTTTTGGCATTGTAGTCAACAATGGTCTTTAAAATGAATCATTTTCTTCTGCTTCTGGAAGCTCGTGGTGGTGACAGACACCAGGACGACAGTGAGGAGAAAGGCCTAATGAGATCGTTTCTCTGAAGCCATTGTGCTCCTCCTTCATTTCCAAATTTGACAAAGTTCAAGAAGAAACTGTGTGCAAAGTGAAGGGAGCTGGTTTAGCAACGGGCCCACCTTATCAATGTTTACCAGTGGAGGATCCATGTTTGTGTGCAAATTTTACTTCTTCATTATCATCTTATCTTCCTCAGAAACTACTTAACATCTGCCTATATTGAGACAGAGGGATACCGTGTGACCCAGTGGCCTAGACATCCAGGATACAGAAAAGAAAAAAAAAAGAAAGGAAAAAAAAAAAAAAGAACCTTTCTCTTAAGGAGTTTATGCTTCCTGTTGGGTGAGGCAAAAAGAAAACAAATCAACAAGATAACTGTATGAAGAAAATAAGATGTTGAGTGACAAAAGTTGACCGGCAGGCAGGATACCTCAAGTGGGGCAATCCTGCTAAAATCTAGAGCAGAACACTCCAGGTAGATAGAATAACAAATACAAAGGCCCCAAACCAGAACAAACTCAGTGCGTCTGAGACATAGCAGGAGTGTTAGTTCCATTTGCTGCAATAACAAATGATCAGAAACGTAGTGACTCAAAATAACAGATGGTAATTATTCTAACAATTCAGGGAGTCCAAAATCCAAAATGGGTTCATTGGACTGAAATAAAGGTGTCAGCCGGGACACCATTCCTCCAGAGACTGAAGGGAGACGCCATGTCCTGGATTTTTCTGGCTTGTAGAGCTACGTCTGTTCCTTAGCTTTCTCCCCATCTTCCATCTTCAGAACCAGCAGAAGAATGCTGGTTACTTCTTCAGACCTCTGTGACCCTCCTCCTTTTCATTGTAATGACAGCTGTGGTTACACTGGGCACAGTTTAAGATTAAAAACTGGGTTGTTTGGTACCACCTGTAGGCACAAGGCCTTTGCCAATATCCTTCATGCTATCAACCTCCCCTTTCGATGACAAAATCGTCTCATCTCAAGATTCTTACTCAGATCTGTAGATCATTGCTTTTGCTATATGAGCTAACAATTTTGCCGATTTCAGAGATTGGAAGGAGGACATTCTGGGTAGACTTTTAGTCTGACCATCTCATTGGGTGCTTGAGCACTAGGTAGCTCTGTGGGGTAGGAAGCTATCAGCTCCGATGGAAACTGCTAGCAAGCTTATTCTGAATGTTGTATGAAGAATATTCCATGGTGGGAGCAAAGAGGTCAATTAGGAGGCTATTGTTTGGTTCAGGAGAGGGAAGATAGGGGCCTGAAGACATAAGGAGAGCTGCCTAGCTTCTTTGTGACTCAGAAGTCTTACTATAAACTAAATATTGGTATTTGTATTGAGTAAGCAATTATGCATTGAAAAGATTCAGAGTAGTATCTGATTTCTAATAGTGCTCATTAAACGGTAGCTATTATTTTCATTATACTTTATTAAAATTTACCTTCTAATAAAAAATATGGAACATTGAAGAAGTAGTAGAAACCAAAAGGATCACAGAACAAATGAAGCCCAATGAAGAGAAGCAGTTTACCCAAGGATAACCTGTAGTTATCGGATAGTATGAGGCAGTGGCCAAAGAGCCTATCCGAGGGAATTATGGAAAAAGAGCCTCTTCTTACTTTTTTTTAAAATGTGTTTGGTACAAGGTCTCACTATGCAGCCCACACTTAAAGTGATCCTCCTGTTTCAGCCTCCCCAGCACTGGGATTACAGGCATGTGCCACCATACCTAGACTCAGGGGCTGGCTCAGCGTGTCTAGGGGTAGGGCAAGCATGGCATGTGTTGTTTGGGATCGAATCCCAGTCCCTGCACTTGCCTAAGCAGGTGCTTAATGGGCCTCTTCTTGTTATAAGTAAGGAGAAAAGGCAGCTCGGAGCTCAGTGGGAAAAGCCTGGGGAGGTTGATAGCATGGTTATTGGTAAAGGCCTCGTGCTTGTGGGTGGTACCAAATGACCAAGTTCTAAATCCTGTTACACTGTGCCACTTGGAGCACATCTCCTGATCTCCCTGTGCCCCATTCATTTCCCTTTATAAATGGTCATAATGTCACATGCCACAAGGTTATCATGAAGTTAAAATGAGAAAATGTAAGCCAGAGCATGCTACGAACTGCAGGTGTTATGAGGTACTATTTCTACCCTTTGTCCTGTGTCGCCAGCTTTCCATTCCCCCGAGATCCTTAAGACACGAGGGCGTGCTTATTTTCAGTGGTGTAGCAAAGCTCATCTTCTCACAGGGCTTCTGTCTGAGTGACAGTATTCTGATGTCCTCATTTAGATAATTGACCTGGAAATGTTTATAAGTTTCTACTTCTGAGTACATCAAAAAAATTTTGTACAAGGAATCGAACTCAGGACCTCGTGCTGCCACTGTAGGTGCTGAAGTATGTCAATATTTCCTTTCAAAGGTTCACCTTCCAATACAAAATGTGCTTTCACCCAGTAACATGGCTCTGGGTTTTCATTTCTCCAAGCTTTTTTCTACTTGAAGATTCATTGTGACAAACTAGAATTCTCATGTAATAAAAATAACTGTGCTGTTCAACAAGATAGTTTTAGGGCTGTATGTAACTGGGAGATATTTATAGCAAAGTTGGCTTAAGGAATGTGTTTATCCAACTAGCATTTATGTATATGCCTTACATAATAGGGTTTGGAAAAGTTTTAAAGAGCATTAGAGATGATGGTATTGAGGCCAAGTAAGTAATTATAAATCAACTTTAATATCACCAAAAGGTCAAAGTTGTGCAAGAAATGGAGAGAGAGAGAGGAGAGAAGGAGGAGGAAGAAAAGAGGAAGGGGTTGTAAAAAGAATTAACATGTGTGGTATATGTGTACCAACTCTCCATAAAGAATGAATGTAATCATTAAGTACCAAAAATATACCGATAAAAATAAGAATTAAAAAAAAAAAGCCTAACCCTACAAAGTCAAATTTAAAAAAAGGCCCAGACTAAAATAATAATAGTGCCTTTTGGTGTTCAGAAACCCAAGCTACGACACTGCCAGGTTGGATTTGGCGTATCTGATGTTGAACCACAACTACCTGCTCTGAATATGTGAGGCCTCCCTCCCTCCTCTTTGTTTTCAATTCTCAGCTGTATTTCAAATGCTGTTCTAGTACCATGTCCATCTTCTGCCAGGGGAGGGTCCACTGGTCTGTCTTCTTTACAGAGGCCTGAATGGAGATAAATCAGCCTTTCAATGCATCTAATCAGATGGAAAACTATTCACCGAGGGATAACCTCAATCCCACAGTGAATAGGGAACACATCAGCACAGTGCAAATCCCAGGGCACCAGACATTGTCTGGTAAACAAAAGAAATTACAGATGCAGGAGTAGGAAACAAAAACCAAGACAAATTAGTGTCTCATGTGTGTTAATGTTTATCTTTGTTTAAATATTAAAATTTTTGAGACAAGTGTTGAGTCATGTGTAAATAAGTGTCTGGGTGGCTTCTGGGGTGGGATGGAAGGAGGGCATGCTTGCTCAGTAGAACCCATGAGATTCAGATTTCACAGAGGAAAGCTTTAGAGTCATGGAAAATAGAGATGACCTCCTCTCCCCTTTGTAATGCACTGGTTTACTTTTTAGGTAAGGCTCTGAGATATATTTCTGAAAAGATGGAGGAAGATTTTTAAAATGAGGGTATATGTTAGCAGTAACTATTGAAATTAATCTTGGCCTGAAGAACATGCTAGATGATGTGCTGATGATTGGCAATTCCCAGAATATTGAAAAATCTACAGGACAGATGATCTGGATTTTCTAGTAAACAAAACACAAGGATGAAATTAAAATAAGAAGGAGAAACCAACAGAATAAAAGAGATACAACTGTCATATTTATCAAATGCAATGTGTGGAGCTTGTTTGGATCTTGACTTGAATAAAAATTAGAAAAATCTGTGTGACAACTCAAAAAGGAATAAAAGCCTAAAAATGTAAGACTGGATACTATTAAATGCCTATAAGAAATAAATAGAGAACAAAATGCTCAACAGTGATCTTAGCAATGGTTTTTCTGAGATATGACAGTAAAGTAAAATCAATAACCATACATACATGAATGGGGATGTATCAATAAAACTAAAGAGTGACTTATAGATTGGAAGAAAAATTTGCAAACTCTGTCATCTGACAAAGAGCTGATATTCAAAATTTTATAAGGTACTTCTACAAGTCCAATCGCAAAATCCAAAAAATCCAAGTTGAAAGCGAACAAAAGACTCAGAAAGACACTTTTCTAAAGAACACGTACTAAAAAACATCAGGTGCATGTAAAAGTGACCAATATCAGAGAAACACAAACCATAATTATAATAATAAGATAATTGCCTCATACAGCTTACCATGACTATTATCAAAAAGATAATAAGTGTTGGCCAGAATGGGGAAAGAAGGGAGCCCTTCTACACTGGTGGTGAGAATGTAAGGTATAGCAGTTGTGGACAACAGTATAGCTACTCTTCGGAAAATTAAATTCAGAACTATGGTATGAATCAACAATCCTACTCTTGGACATATATTAAAAATATGAAATAAGTGTGTCAAAGTGGATCTGTACCTGCATGGTAATGTGGTATGACTTATAACAGCGAAGAGAGGGAAACAATTTCAGTGTCCATTTACGGATGAACGGATACGAAAATGTGATCTATGTATACAGTAGAAGGTATTTTAAAAATTAAACCTTTTAAAGAAATACATTGAAAATGTATAGATAAATATGATGGCTAGAATTTGGTTCAAAATAAGTATGATTGTGGTTGATAATTACTCAAGTTGGGAGATGGTATATAACAGGAGATTCTTTCTAATATTCTCTGCTACTTTAAATGGTTAAAATTATGCATTATAAAATATTTTTTAAACGAGCAGCGTTTGGATGATAGTGTTTTTGTTAGAGATATAGCTCTAAATAATTTTTTTTTTTTTTTTGGCAAAACTGGGGATTGAACTCAGGCCCTTGTGCTTGCCAGGCAAGTGCTCATTCTACTGAGCTATCTCCCCAGCCCCTCTAAATAATTTCTGTAAAGGACACTGTAAAAGTCAAAGCTTGTAAACAAGAAGCATCTTTCTAAATGAGTGGATACACCAGGTATAGTGACGCAGGCCTGTAATCCCAGGACTCAGGAAACTGAGGCAGGAGGATTATTGAAGGTTTGAAACCAGCCTAGGCTACAAAGTGAGCTCAAGGCCAGTCTGAACTGCATAGCAAGACCCAGTCTCAAAAAAGACAAAACAAAACACCCCAACAACCTGACAAAACCAAATAAGTGGGTATGTGTAAATAATTCTGCATTCACTACAGGATGAGGACATGTCAGTGGGGCTGGGAATGTCCATAACAAAGCATTTGCTTCCTACGCAGAGGCTTTAAGTTTGATCCCCACCACACACACACACACACACACACACACACACACACGCACACACGCACACACGCACACACGCACACACACATACACTTGCACATAGAGTTAACCATTGTTATTATTTTCTCAAATGTAGTGGGTTTAAATCTCAGTCTACAAACTCAAGTGTATAGGAAATAGCTTTATTTTTCTCCAACCAAACATAATCCTTTGTCAATCCCACTTGCTCCTAGGATGATAGGAGGGAACAGTTTCAGGATCCTCCCAGGCTCTTTCCTGTAACTGTCTGAACTGCAGGGTTTGCTTGAACCCATCTGCTGGAGCTGGAGGCATGTGGGAGCTCTATCTGACCTCAGAGTCCTGCTCCCCTTTTCCTTGTGGGGAGACAGTAGTCCTACCACGTGAGTCCTCACTTGGATGGCTTCTCTTTCTATTTTTGGTGAATGGCTCTCCGGTGTACCTCAGGCCCTTGGGACTCAGGGTGTTGCACACATGACAGAAGCTCATCCGTGAGATCTGGCCAGGCCATTTCTTTTTCTGGGGTTTCCCCTTTCTCTAAGGCACCACCTGAGAAGCAAGACACTGGTCTCCTGTGGACCCTTGGGGCTTATCTCCCTCATTACCTCCATTGCTGTCCAGTCTAGGGGGAAACCAAGAAGCTATAGAAACATCAGCAATGACTCCCCTTGTCTGGCATTTCTCTTCAACAGTGCCTTTTCTTCCAACCCAGGAGGGTCCTGCTCTTAAGCTAATCTCCCTCACGTATTCTCCTATGACTTTTTTTTTTTTTTTGCATTTCTTTCTTTCTTTTAATTTTTTGGGGGTGTCATAAATTGAACTCAGGACCTTGCACTTGCCAGGCAGATGCTGGTTTGTTTTTTTTTTTAATTTTTTTAAAAGAATAAAAAAGTTTTAAAAAACCATTAGAAACAATACAGAATTTCACTAAACAGGATAATAGGAATTCAGCAGTAGTTATTATACTGCAAACTCAAATGCCAGGGGACATGGCATGTCCCTGTCCTTTGCTGACATGCCCTTCTTTGAGCCTGTAATTAGGATTGGAGGACTTGACAATAGGGAAAAGAAATGATGGGAGAAATGTCTGTAAGTATTTCAATTCTTTTTCCTTCTAGTCTAACAATGTTTAAATGAAAGATAAGGTCATAGCAGAGTTCCTTTACCTTATTTCTATTCCCATGCTGGTTACAACAGCCTTCTTGGATTTCAGAACATCCAGAAAGATAATTGTCATCAACTTAGCCCTAAAGGGACAGAATTCTCCAAGGTGAGGTTACAGGTATGGAGGAAATACCCATGTCAGTATTTCCCCAAAAGACGTAATATCTTTTCTAATCAAACTGGTAAAATGTAGCTCAGCTCAAAAGAAATATAACCAGAGAGCATCTACCAGTTGCTGTGCTTCAAATCATGGTCAGGAATGTTTGAGTTTTTAACGACAACAACAACAACAACAACAACAACAACAACAAAACTGAGACAAAATAGTAAATATTTGTGCTTTCAGTTTTGGGTTGTCCCATCCTGCTGACCTTCAGAGATTCTGATGCTAGTGGTTTTCTTCATGTCTCCATTCCTGCATCAGGCGTTGTTTAATGAGTGATGGTTGGTAGGTACTATGCTGAGAACCTACAGCCCCAGCTAAGCGTGAGTGGTTTGGTTCTTAAATATGTGCCGGGCTTTGTTTGCCAATCCAACCTAATCAGCCTATGGACATAAATGGGAAAAAAACCATTAAGCCACTAAATGCTCTGGCTGGAAATGTTAGTTATTAAGAGCCAGGAAATGTGTAGTTAGGAGATGGGTGAATAAGAAAAAACCATTAATAGTGCTTTCCAGTTGAACAGGCACAGAAAAGAATGAAAAGGGCTTTTATGAGTGTGTAACTATGTGAACGGAGCGTAGTGGGGAGAGAGAACCGTGCCTGAGGATCAGGTTAAATGCCATCACATTATTACTGGTCTGGTGAATTTTAAAAGTATCATTTGAGCACACATCCTCAAATCTGGTGACCAACAATGCTGGCCTTGCTGAAAATACTGCCACTACAAGAGCACTTTATAACCAGCACACTTAGACTGGCTTACACGTTGGACCCACTAGAAACTCAAAACAAACATCTCTTTGAACTTGTAGTTTTTAATCCAAGTTGAAGACCAAGAGAAAAAGCACTAATTGTAGTATAACAATTCAGGCCCTAAAACGTCATGGGTTTACCTGATTTCAGGTCTCACATATTTCCAAATTTGTAGTTCACTGAAAGTAATTAGTTTTATATTTTTCTATTCATATATCATCTATTTTTTCCCACCAGAATATAAGATTAAAACTTTCTAAATTTTGATTAATGATAATTATGGGGCTTACAGCTTTTGAATCAGGTCATTAACTACAAAGAAATGTTCCCATATAGAAGTTTCTGGGCTATTCTCCTTTCTCTTCCTCCCCTCCATGTATAATTTTATTATTTTGTAGAATAATTAGTGGTCAGAACTATTTCCATATGAAGTCCAAACAAAGTGGGTATTCAGATGAGCTTCTTTCTGGAGGTGGGGGAATTTGAAAATAAAAGAGAAAACAGAAGAAATACTTCCTTAGTGCTTAAACTGCAATCACAGGATGAAGATTACCTCTCTTTTATAGACTGCACTTCTACTCAAACAACATTTTTGTGACAAAATGATGTCTGTGCCAACCTATATAATAAAGAACATTTAAAAAAGCAAGTTTTTTCAATTAGGTGTCGCAAAACACCTCTGAGAGTGTTGTAATTTCTCCACTGCACGAGGGAAAACCAGACTTTCTGAAAGATCACAGAGGGTTTGCTGACTCAGGGCCTTTCTCTGTGCCCTAAATCAGTTTCTCTGCCAGTCAATTTTAGGACCTCTTCTGTGCATCAAACTGGATAATTCAGGTAGCTCTGTACAGATTGTTAGTTATAAGGGTAATCTAAATGTGGTACAGATTGTTAGTTATAAGGGTATTCTAAATGTGGCCTTCGATCCAAGGATTAAATTGCAACAGCTTTATTTTGCTTTCCACTTTTCCCGTCGGCCTAGTGCCCAGATCCGTGGCTGGCTTCCATGTTTGGCAGTTGACTACTCCTTCCCCACAAGGGTAGCAATCTGCCTCAGCTTCGTCCTCTGCACATGTTCTGAGTAGCAAGCATGACCTTCTAATGAAAATGATTGTACTAAACTTCATCGGTGGAAATTCCTCCTTTGATGTTCTGAGGTTTAAACTAGAAAAGGTTTAGTTGGACTCTATGCCTTTCTTCTTTACTTTGAAAGAAAGGGGACCAGAAGAGGCCCAGCACCCACAAACACACCACAGACATCTTTCTAAACCTTTGTAAACTGATAAAAACTGAAATATTTGTACCAACCTGCTAATGCGTAGAGCCTTACCTGGTTTTGTCTTCATCATCTGCAGTCCCTAGACCTTAATACAGCTGATGAGTGGTTTCCTAATAGTGTTTTAGGCCTGATATGATATATAGGAAGTCAATTCTGTGTCTGAAATTTTTCTGGCCACCTGAAGGCTAATACTATATTCCTCTCTCATGGTCTATATGAAAGCAATCAGATGCTCTTTCATTTCGCAAACTCTGGCAATCTACAGTGTGTCATCTGGTCTGGTTTTTTATTAGTAAGTTTGAACAGCATGGGTTAAAGAATATTAAATTAGCTGACTTGATTTATTGCTGAGGGTGTTACACTGCCCATTTCTCCCCATATCTGTCATTGTATATGCCCTTCCAAAGTTCCAATGAATTATGAAATAAGATACAGGAAACACAAAACAGCTTTAGATTTGAGGTAGTTTTCCCCAAACCCTCCTTTTGTAAAAGATGTATCCACCGAGTCATTGGCACACATATATAGCATAAGCCTCTGTAACAAGAACAAGACCTACAACTGAAACCAAGAAGTCTAGGTGTAGGAGGGCTGACAGGCACAACATCTGGAGGTTGGCAGCATAGAAGAAAAGAGAAAGAGGTGCTCACGGACTAGCTAAGTCCCCTCTGCCTTTGGAGGGAGGGCATAAAAGAACAGAAGATAAGTAGACTGTGTGCTTTTTGATAGAGAGTAAAGAATTCCTTTCCTCTACAGGCTTAGGAGCAGTGGGGTCTGTGTTCACCCAAGCACACTTGTAAATTCTGAAAGAGATGAAAGAAGGGGTGGGCACACTTAGCTGGGTGATCCAGGCTTTCCTTGCCCATGTGGCCTCGGCCAGGTCCTGTGAGTAAAGAGGTGGCAGAGCCTCTTTCTTCCTGCCCAGTGGTGCCTGGAAAGTAGCGAGGCTTGTGGCACTTGGACTGTCTGGAACAATATGACTCTTTCTCAGTGAATAATCTCTGGCTTCTGGGGATAGTTCTAATGATCTATGTGTCTATTTTCCACTCATCCAACTCAGACTCTAAAAGTCTAGCCAAGGATGGCTGGAAAGAACCCCACAGCTCTAATGCAAGACTGATAATGGGTGGACCACTGTGGCTCAGAAGGCTGGAACCTCTCTTTCCTTCGATGTTGCTATATTTTTAATTTTTTATTTCATCTTGAATCACATTAGGAAAACAATTTATAGCCAATGTAATTAAGGAAAGTCACTGAGAGGTGCTGTGAAATATAATAGCATTAGCCTTGACTTAGAGGAACAGATTTCTTAATTTAACTTATAAAGTGCTGTGCTTTACTTTCTTATCCAAACATTATTCAAGTCTTCCTTATATTTTTAGAAGTCAAGTATCTGAAGAAGTTGATCTTCTTTCCAGGGAAAAGAAAAATTGAAAACCAAGAGGAATATGTTTTCATATAAGTAATTCATGCTTGTAATTGCAAAAGGTTTTATTACCTACTTATCTATAAGGACAGATATTTGAGTATCTATAGATACATAAATACTATTTGTATATTTACTGTAAGACAGTACTCCTAGTAACAAACAGGATAGGTTCAATTTAAGCAGAACTACTATTTGACAAAGGGTATTGAAAGGTGTCAAGTTAGCTCAGAGAAACAGCATTTGAGGCTATGCAGTCAGAAATAAGGCTTAACCCACATTTACGGGGTGACACCAATGCGGACACAATGGCTTGGGCTCTTAGGGATGGGACTTGACAGGAGCTCTTCCATGGCTGCCGTAGCTTAATATGGGAATCTTCCACCCCACCTTCACCCATACCATCCATTCTTCACTGTACCTACACTTCCTTTTCTTCACTCCCAAATAAGAGTTTTGCACAGGTAGAAAGGTGAGAAGAATAATTTGGGTAAGAGAAAATGACTACAATGGGTCTAAAGATGCTAGGTGATCATAAACACAAATAATGACTTCAGTCTACTCCTCCTTGTTCAACACAATCATATTACCCAGCGTTTTAAGAGCCAGAACATGCTCCTCTTCATGTGTTTCTTTCTAACAAGAGCCAGAATTTGCTCTCAACTCCTTTTCTTGAATTCATACTCCATTAGCCCTTGCTCTCTAACCTTTCCAACATAATCAAATGGCTTTCTGCTCTTGTGGGATTGCTACATCCATACCCAAAAGACAATTGTTCTTATTAATTGAGATATTAGTAAGTTCCTGACAGAGAATTTTTAAAACAGAATTTTTAATTGTTTTTATTGTTCTATGTTGAGCTTTGGAAGAGGTGAGGGTATAATTGTTAGTTTGTCAACTCAATGAGGCTATGGAGGCCAGTTACTTAGTCAAACACAAGTCTAGATGTCACTGTATTTCTACATGTGATTAACATTTAAATAGACTTTTGAGTGCAGCAGAGTGACCTTTGTGTGGGTGGGCCTCATGCAATCAGTTGAAAGCTTTAAGAGCAAAGACAGAAGGACAGAGATTCACCGAAGAAGGAATTCCTGGGGATTTTTTCTTTCTTTTTCTTTTCTTTCTTTCTTTTTTTTTTTTTTTTTTTTTTTTGTTCTTTTGTATTTGGAAGGAGTTCTCTTCCAGACTGCCTTTAGATTCCAGATTGCAGCATCAACTGTTTCCAGCATCTCCAGCCTGGAAATTTCAGACTTGCCAACTTTCATGATTATGTGAGCCAATTCCTTAAAATAAATCGTTGTCTATTTATATACATCCTATTGATTATGCTTCTTTATAGAACCCTGACAAATATACAAGAAAGAAGAGTTTGAAGGTGATATTAACAAGTTCCTGGCAGAGAATTTTTAAGACAGAATTTCAAGATAGCTCTTTCTTAAATGTTCTGTTGTGCTTTTTCCCTTTAACTGTTCTCCTATTCCAGCTTTCATTTCAAAGCCTGACTACAGAGTTGGACATATGTCTTTCCCCAGGCACATCTTTTATTGAAAAGAAGGCCCAGGCTGTAAATCAAGATTGCAGCAAGTGGCTTGGATCCCTCTCAAAGTTTCTTCGGGCTCTAGCCTTTCTGCAGGTCAGTGACCCAGTAGAAAATTAATCTCTCTTCTCAGGAAAAATCTAACAGCCTCTATTTTTCTCTTTCTGCCAAGAATTCCTCATATTAGAATATAAAAGAAAATGAAACACATTATCATTTTTTCATGCCTTTTATTCCTTCATTACTTCATCCTGTAAGCCTCTTAAACCAGAGGCTTATAATATCTTAGTATCTTAGTATCAGAACAGCCTCACTTTCAAGAAATGCAGCCAGAGGGAATTCACTGGTTTGGGGGGATCTCGGGATACACTAACACCACCAAGATACAGCATTTCCCACACACCCTACTACAACTCTAGAATCTCTTTCCTTAAAATGCCTTTACACTTTAGCATAACACTATTTCTACTAATTTAGTGATTTTTGTCCAGAGCTTCTCATTCATTACTATGCATTTATATTTAGAGGTGGTGCAACTCCTAAAGAGACCTTGGCGTGCCTGTAGGACTCATTAATGAACATGCCAGAGGATAGAAGAGGAGGCGGGCTTCTGACGAGTGGAGGAATTTGCACTTACATGCCAATAAGTTGTCTTCTATCAAGCTACTTTCCTTTCTTCCCGGCCAATCTCTCAAATTCCATCCTTCTCTCCATTTTCCATCACAAAGTCCAAATAACTTCTATTCATCAACAGAAGAAATCCCCTTATGTGGAGAAACAAATTAAAAAAGTAGAAAGTAAAAATCACCAGTAACAGAAGTCAAGCATGTAGAAACCCAGGGGATGGGGCAGGAGATGGTGGGAGAATTCACATAGTAATCATTTTTGTCTGACCCAAGTGCACTCATTTATTTATTCTTTTTGCTTTCAGCCTTGAAAATAAGACCCCAAAATGTACCAAAGCAGTGATCTAGATGTTGGCAATCTAGCAGTATGATAAGACAGACCACCACCAGCCACATTTCTTAAATTTTTGTGGGTTCCCTTCCTGTTTAGCCTGGCTCTCCTACTGCGCCCCCTGGTGTTTGTCTCCAGCATTAGCAGATGCAGAGAGCAGAGGGTGCTCTTAGCGGACTCCAAACACATTGTCCAAGGCCTGTTCTGAGCCCCATTCTCTTAAGGCAATGTTGCTTCTCAGCATTTGTGATGTCCTTGGTCTTCTGTGCCAAGGCCAAGGGTCTCGGCATCACCTCCGCAGCCGCCGATTACGTGAGTCCTGCCAGTGCACAGCAGCAGTGCCAGTTTGCTCCCATTTTTAAGCCTTTTGCTCAGAGACATTGGAGCAGGTTTCTCAACTTCAGCACTATAGTCTTCTTCTTTTGTTTTTTTTTTTTGGTTTTTTTTTTTCCATTTTCAAGGTATTTCTTTTGTAAAGGAGCCAGAAGCTGCAAATCTTCCAAAATTCTGTACAAATACGTAATATACAAATATACGCAAGGCTTCTGCCAAAGAAAGACATCACAATGACAAATGAGAGGTGGCTTTGGTGTCAGTAAAGTTCCCAGGAAGGAGGGGCCATAACACAGACTACGCATGTAAACTGCACTATATTACACTATGTGCACCAAGTATAAAAGGTCCACATCCCCTGTGGTCTGCTTACAAGCCCTCAGGTGGGAAGGATAAAAGGCCCTTCACCAGACAGCCCATATAAAGGAGCTCCCTGTGTGGTGGGAAGGAGAACCCTGCAGAAATGGAGTGCTTCACCCTAGAAACTGTTAAAAGCACAAGGCACTCCAGACGGTGGTAAGACTTTATCTAGGACACAGCCCACTCCTTGTGCTCATGGTCATTTTCCTCAGCCTCACTCCATCTCAGTAAACCGTGCGAACATGGCTTTCCGAACAGCGTCTTTGTAGGAGTCAGCCCCCGACAACCCACATGCACTGCCACTGGCTCCTAGGCCAGCTCCTTTTAGCCGGACTTGGGCCTCAGTTGGAGCTGTGGTGCCCTGGCACTTTCTTCCCAAGCCTGAGCCTTCCCGCCAGCCCATGGCCTGCAGCATCTGGTTGCCAATGTTACTGCGGTCAATGCCATCTCTGGTGGGCTGCTCATAATGTACAGTGCCTGCACTGAACTGCCTCTTGCGCTTGGGCTCTGGAGGCCCTGGAATGCCATACTTCTCTCGTCTTTCGGCAGCTCTGTCTCGGTATTTCATCTCTCTTTCCCTCAGCTCCAAGGCTTCCAGCTCCTGCTGGCTCAGCCTGGATCGTCGGTAGACGTCCATGTTTTGCTTGTGTAAGTCAGAGAGCTGCTGGTGCCTGATCAGAGCATCTCTGTTAGGGAACTGGCGACGGCAGAGCAGGCAGGCCATCTTTTTCCAGTCAGCAAGCTTTTCTTCCTCACTCTCAAGTCTTTCTATCAGCTCTTCCTCATTGTCACTGTCGCCACTGTATGCAGCAACCAGACCCCTTTTGAGGGGATTCTCCTCATCTCCATTTCGTGCCAATTCTGGGATGAGTGGCTGCCTTTCGGAGAATGCTTCCTTTTTCTGAAAGAGCGCAAAGCCAGCATCTGCAGCTGCAGATTCTCTCCTTTCTTCTTCCCTCAGAGAACTGACAGGTTGAAAGCTATTTTTAAAATTTTCTTTCTGCTTGTTCAAACTCTTAGCCCAGCGTTCCATGTCTTTGGCGATCTGTTGTGCTGTTTTGCTCTTGGGTTTTTCCTTCTTTTCTTTCCCTTCTTTTGTGGGAGGCAGGCCTGCCTGCTGGAGGGAGCTAGACTCTGCAGCTGGCACATAGGTCTCCTTCTCTCCATCCCAGTAAAGATACTGCTGTGTTAAGGAATTATAGTAGTATTGTGAGTTGGGGTCATAATAGAGTCCTGTTGTTGGATCATAATAATACCCTGAAGATTCATCATACTGGTATGTGGCTGTGTCTGGTACTGCATATTTGGTACCAGGAACTACACCAGTGAGGCAAGCAGCTGGAGCCTGTGTACTTGTGCTAGCGCTAGGCTGCGCTTCCTCAGTCGGACAGCCGGGTGGATTGGAGGTCTGACTGTACAGCTGGGGACTCTGGGACACTACCACTGCAGAGGTGATGGTCACTGCTGATACAGAGGATGCATCAGATTCCAAACCACCAGCTTGTTGCTGATAAAACTGCTGGTAATCCTGTAAGTGCTGTGCATACTGAGCATAACCATCCTGGCCTGGTTGCAAGTAACTGTAATCAATACTGCCTCCTTCGCCACCTTGAGCCTGGGTAGATGACCACTGAGCAGCGGCAATGGCTGTACTAGCCACAGAGAAGGCGCTAAGCCGATTGCCGTCTGGGAGGACCAAGTCTTTTCTGGCACTTTTTGCGAAATCAACCCCAATAGTTTTCCCATCAATTTTCAAAGGAGGATGGAGACTCTGTAATATCTGAAGAAGCTGAGAGGCCTCCATCGCAGAAGACAGCTGCACAAAGGCAAAGCCTCTGTTCTGCTGGGTTTGCTTGTCTTTTATGAGACGAATATTATGGACAGCTAACGACACGTAGGGAGACAGCGCTGTCATTATGGAATCTACTACAGTATGTGGAGCTATGTTCCGAAGAATGATTGTATCGCAGTAGTAATCTACAGACTGAACGGACTCTGTGGTTCCAGGGGGCACTTCCTGCTCAGAATCCAACTTGTCTGCTCCACATCGGAAGCATTTCAGTCTTTTCCTGAAATTGTTAAGGCAGCACTTATTACAAAGCCAATCTTCAAACTTGGGTTTGGGATTGCTATAGTGCATTGCAATGTGCTTTCCTTGAATCACCAACTTCTTCTGATTGGCTTCCATCCAGCTGGTAGCATCTTGCAAGTGATAAAACTCCAGGAAGGCGAAACCAGAGCTTACACCTGTTTTCATCAGCCTCACATCTGCAGGCCGAGGTCCTTCAGTGGACTCCATCATTTCTCGAATATCGCCCTCTGTGATGGTGGCGGGGAGGCCGCGAAGCATGATGGTCTTGCTCTCTCTCTCATCCCCGATGTCAGGCCTGCAGTCATGCTCACCATCTGAATGGTACCCATCTTCATAGCGGTCGTTGTTCCTTCTTCCACGCTCTCTCTCTGGACTATCATAGTCCTGATAGTCGTCATATCGATCACCTCTCTGATCATCACTTGATCTTTTATAATCAGAGTCCCTCCGCCTGCTTCTGGATTCGCGCTCATCGCGGTCATCCCTGTCTGTGATGGAACCGTATCTTCCACTCCGTTCCGTTCTGCTCACTCGCTTGTCTGAACTCATTGTCCCACTGAAGAGCTGGCAAAAGGCTTCAAAGGGTTCAAAGTTTAGTTTTTCGCCAGGAGGGACCGACGCAGCGGTCGTTGCGGGTCTGGGCCCCAGAACCGCTCCACAAAATGGCGCCTCTGCAGACGGCCGGCTCCTACCTGCCGGCCACCGTAGAGTCTTAAAGGCAAACAGCCCATATAATCCCGAGGAGCGTGCCTGCGCAGGTCAAGGTGAGAAACACCTCAAGTAACATCAGAATCTGTCACGATATCCTTCAACTAAATACCCTATTACAAGAGTTTGGTCTATACTACATAGGAAATCATTTTCTTTATAGATTCTCACTAAAATAAAGATTAAAAAATGTGGAGAGCATAAGGATCACCCACAATGGACCCATGGCCCCAGATTGATTCTCCGCCTGGCTGAGGAGGTGAGTCCTGGCCACTGAACAGCGCTCACACCCGGTCGTCTCCTTCCACTGAAGTACATCGGAAGAACAGACCCTTCAGTGACACAGGATGACCTTCAGACCCCTAGTCCTCACAGCGCTGGTGTGTCCAGAGGTGGGAAGCTAGGTAACTGGCAAACCTGGAAGTTTTCCTTGCTAGTTCCCTGTCCTCCACTCAAAAGACACAGAGAGGCTTGATAAATTCAGACACAGAAGCACACCAAATCCCCACTTAATTATGAGTGTAGGTGCTGCCAGGTGCCACCCTATTCCTCATTACTAACAGATTCTCAGGTTCTATAGAAGAAGATGGCTCCTCCCTTCAGTATACTTGTTAGTCGCCCAGGTAATAGTTATGGTCCCTGTTACCTTTGTTACCTAGAAATGGCTGGTCACTGTGATGCGTAACTGGCCACTATGATATATATTATAAGAACCAATCCCCCAACTGACGAGCCATTTTGCCTCAGTACTTCCTTTTTTTTTTTTTTTTGGTGGAACTGGGGATTGAACTCAGGCCCTTGCACTTGCCAGGCAAGCGCTTATTCTACTGAGCTATCTTCCTGGCCCTGCCTCAGTACTTCCTGATTGCTTATCCCATATAAGCTCTAAAGCATGGGAGATAAGGGCCTGGTATTTTTGGAATGATACTGATCAGTGCCTGTCTTCGTAAATACATCTGCCTCCAAATCTTGGGTGTCATTTCAGTGTTTCTGTTTGCCACAGCAATTCAAGGTGACAATGTACCCAACTACTTTTCTCTTCTGTAGGGTAAAAGAAATGATTTAGCCTGGGTATAGACTTATAAGCAGGATTTCTTGGGATGGGTTTTGGAAAGCTCTTTAAAAGAAGCAGGTTACAGGAGTTTTGTCCATCACTGTACCATGGCTGTGGTATGTGGAAACTACAGTATAGATAGAGCCATCACCTTTTTCCATGGGATGGCTGTGCGTGTGAAAGCCACATGTGAATACGGCTGACACTAGGTCTGAGGCCCTCCTGGCTTTGTGGTCTTGCCTCAGATTCTCTACTTCCTGGCATTATTTTTGTGAAAAAAATTAGTTTGTTTAATCCACTGTCTCTAGTGATTTCAGCTACTCACAACCAAGCATCACACTCCACTGACAAACTCCTTAAACAACACTTGCATGTGACCCTCAGGGTAATATTTCAAGCAATGTTTTTCTGAGATTATTCTGAAGCACGTTCAATCATCCCTCCTTCAAGACTTGACAGTACTTTGGGAAAATTCCTTATTTTCCTTTTCTATCAAAATGAAAAACAGATCCATATATTTTCTGCATTTCAGAGTTGTATTGACATAAAATAGAATTGATGGCTTACCATAATCTAAAGTAGATCATACTGCTTTGTTTTTGTTTATGGGTTTGTAAAAGGTGAAAGATTTATAGCATCTGAAGAGCAACCAGAGTGTTGTTTGTGAGTTTGTATGAGTTGGGGCTCTCTAGAGAAATAAAGCAAATAAGATGTAGATGTGTATATGTAGAAGATTTATCATAAGAATTGACTCATGCAGTTACAGAGGCAGGCAAGTCCAGTGTCCCAAGTTTGAAACAACAGGGTAGAGAATGAGGAGAGAACACAGTGCAGTTCCAGTCCCAGAGCCAAAGGCCTAGATATTTCCCTCTTGCTTGGGGCAGCTGGTCCTTTTGTTCCCTTTAGGCCTTCACCTAATTGTGTAAGGTCCACCCATATTATAGAGAGCAATCCATTTACTCCAAGTTTACTGATTTACATGTTATCTCATCCATAAACATTTTCAAATTGGTACATAAAATGAGCTGCTACAGTTTAGTTGTTTTTTTGAAATATGCCAACTCTGGGATAAAGAGAATATATTTATTTTTCCTTTTTATGAATGATTTTTTTTTTTTTTTTGGTGGTACCAGTTATTGAACTTAGGACCTTGTACTTGCCAGAGAAGCACTTATTCCACTGAGCTGTCTCCCTGGCTTTTTTATGAATGAAAACAATAAAAAACTTCATGACTATCTCTTAAAATAACCTTATTTCTTGTAGCTTTAAAGAAATTTAGCAGAGACATCTGGACTACAGCCAATTAAAAAACTACATTTATTGAAATTCCTACTCCTCTCAACCTTTGCTCAAATGTTCCCTAAATTCCAGAAGGACCAATTTTAAATTATTACTGACCCAAACCAAGGATATATGTCTCCTTAGAAATATAGCAGAGAGCTCCAGGATTTAATTCTGTGCATAGGTCTGACATTTTAATTGTGGAATTTAATAATATCACATATCCATTTTGCTCTTCAAAATATTTGTAATAGCACATAGTTTTCAACATCTGACCCCTCAAATATCCTGGGGGTTATTATTAGCATATGGGCTTGCTGGTCTACCGAAGAACCATAGTAATATATCAATCATCTGTCAAATCCTATCTCACTCAACAAAGGACTTGGAGCATCTTATAAAATATAAATGATATAAAAAATTTTTTAAATAGGATAGTCTCAAGGGTAGGGGTGTAAGGAAGCCAGAGGTTGGATTAATGGACAAAATGCAACCCACACAGTTTTATATATTTATTAGGCCATAACTTGGGCTCTAATTTTTCTAGTAGTCAAAGAGCAATGAGAACCCCAGTCAATCACAAGTCTCAGAATTGTCCATAAATAGAGTAACAGTTTAATCCAAGGGAAAAATTTGATGGTAGTGTAATAGGTGTAAATCATGTATCCTGGACACTGTTACATTTTAGGGGTTCTTCTAGGGCTGCTCTGGTTTTGCAGTCAAGGTTAAGTCTACGGGATACAGGGCTGGGAAGATAGCTCAGTGGAATAAGTGCAAGTTCCTGAGTTTGATCCCTGGTACCACCAAAAAAAAAAAAAAAAAAAGTCGAGGGATACAGAGTCTCTTTGTCATCTGTTATTCTACTAACATATTTTGGGTTCCACTTGCTAATGTTTTTGCTGAGGAGTTTTGCATCTATGCTTAACAAGGAAATGGGACCATAATTACTTTGCTTGGAATGTCTTCATCTGGAAGATGCTCACCTTGTAAAATGCTGGGAAGTGTTACTTCCTCTTCTATTGTCTAGAAGAAATTTTGTAGAATCAATATTATTTTTTTCTGAGATGTTTGGTAGAATTCTCCAGGAGCTCTGCTTCATATTTTTCATTTCTTTACCCAAATACCACCTGGGCAGGATTGCCAAATAAAATGTAGATTTATTTTTCAACTGAAAAAGGAATTTGATATGATATAAACACCAAAATATTTTAAAATGTTTGTTCTATGTGGTGTTTTAGTCATATATATATATATATATATATATAAAATTTGTTGTTCATCTGAAATTAAAATTTGACTTTCTGAAGAAAATTAAAAATGTGTTTATACAAAAATTTGTATATGAAGATTTATAGTAGTAACAGCCCCAGCCTGAAACCCAAATATCCATCAACTGAAGAATGCATAAACAGAAATGTGGTCCATCCACAAGTATTAGTCAGAATTCTCTAGAGAAACAGAACCAGTAGGATGTGGTAGGAGACTTATTACAAAGCATTGGCCCACACAATTATGGAGCTGAGAAGTTCCACGGCCTGCTGTTTGCAGGCTATAATACTAGGAAAGCCAGTGATGAAATTCAGTCTAAGCCCATAAGCTGAAGAACTAGAAGAGCCAAAGATATAAATTGTAGTATGAGGACAGGAGAGGATGTGATGAGGTGGTCCTGCTCAAGCAACAATGCAGAAGACAGCTGCCAATTCTTTCTTCCTCTGCATTTTGATCTGTTCAGGCCTTGATGATTGCATGCTGCTTGCTTATCCTGGGAAGGGCAATCTACCTCCCTGAGTACACCAACTCAATTGCTGATTTCATCTGGAAAGAGTCTAATACACAGGTCCAGAATGTTACACAAGCTATCTGGGCACCCCCAAATCCAGGCAACCCTACACATCCAAGTCAGTTACCACACCACGCAATAGATTAGTGCCAGTAAGTAACAGAAAAGGATGATGTACTGATTCACTCTGCAACATGAATTAACTTCTAAAACATAAGGCGAGGTGAAAGGAAGAATAAAGATATCAGAAAGACACCTGTGGTGTGGTTCCATTTGTATGAAATGTCCATAATAGGAAAATTCATGGAGGTGGAAAACATAAATGTTTCCAGAGGCTGAAAGAAGGGACAAATGGGGAGTGATTGCAAATGGATATAGTTTCTTTCTGAGTAACAAAAATAATCTGGAGGGCTGGGGACATAGCTCAGTAGAATAAGCACTTGCCTGGTAATTGCAAGGTCCTGAGTTCAGTCCCTGGTACCACAAAATAAATAAATAAATAAATATCTGGAATCAGATATTAGTAATGGTCACACAAATTTGTGAATATACTGAAAACCACTGCACTGCAACTTAAAAACAAATTTTATGAATATGTAGTATAAATGAATTATAAATCAATAAAACTCATATAATAAATTAACTTGGTATCTTATATTGTTTGCAATATGGGTGCATTTGATTGGTGAGACACAAGTTACATTCCTCTGCATTCTAGCAGTAGCGGAGTCTGTAAAATGTTCCTTCATGATTCAAAATGTAAATACTATCAAAATGTGGAGATAACATTTGAAATAAATTCAATATCCTCAAATGGCAGATGTTAACTACAAGTTTGGAAGTCGGCGGCCCAGACTTTAATTCCACCTCCACCATTTAGCATCTATAAGACTACAGAAAGTGGTTATCTCAGTTTTGTCATGTATAAAGTTTGCTAATATTCGCTTTACAATTGTTTCCTGATGGATGGATGTCCTTACCAGCATCTTCTCTCCTGTGTCATTGTTCAACAGAACAGCTAACAGGAGACATCCCAGGAAGAAGGCACCTTGTGTCACTTTTTTTGCTCAGAACTTTATGGTGCTTTCTAAGGTTCCTGGAAGTGAAAGCACAGAGACTCAGATGGGCTAGAAGCTTTTGGAAATAGAATAAAAATGGAATAAAACAAGGATAAGAAATCAAGAAAAAGGAGATACAGATAAGGTACAGAAGAAACCAGCCAGATTTGAGGGCAATCACCTTGTTTTCTACATTGTAAGCCCACAAACACCGAAGCACACAAAGGGGTACCTTCTCTGACATGTCCATCTCTGGATGTTTGGAGCATCCAGAGATTTTCCAAACAAGTATAACTACAGAAACACTTTTTTTAAAAAAGGAAAGTTAATGCCTTTAAAATAAATCAAAAACCTTTTTTAAAACAATCTAAACTAGATTAAGGAAATAATATGAGCCCTAAGGACACATATTAAATTAAAGTTAATAGAACAGAAAAGACAGTTCAATAACTCAATGAAAAATAAAATTATTTTGTATATGTTCATTCTGGTGTAAACTAGAAAGAACATGAAAACAAAAATTACATGATACCTGCATACTCAGGTTTATAGCAACACAATTAAGAATAGTTAAAGATTTGAAATGTCCTACATGTTCATCCACAGATGAATGAATAAAGAAAGTGTGGTATATTTATATAATATAGTACTATTCTGCCATAGCAAGGATAAACTTGAGAGACTGGGCGTAGTGGTGCATGCCTGTAATCTGAGCACTTGGGAGGCTGAAAACAGGACAATCACTACAAGTCCAATCAGTGCAATGAGACCCTGTAGACCCTGCATTAGATATATATTTTTTGTAAAAAGGATAAACTTAAGTCAGTGTAGGAAAATGAATGCACCAAGAGGCCATAATAGTGAGTGAAATAAATCAGACACACAATATTAAACATCATGTGATTTCTCTCATTTGAGAAACCTGAATTGGAAAGAAAGAGCACAATAAGAGGTAGATAATAGGGAGTATGGGCATTGTTCTTTCTCAAAGAGGAAGGATGTCAAGAGATGGAAAGAGTGGGAATAGAGGGGAGGGAAAAAGAAATGGAAAAAGGAGTAAGGTGTGTTATGTACATGCAGCAACTCCCCACTAGGAATGTAAACATTACATACTGCAAACATGTACTAATAAAAAAATTAACTATATAAGATGTCCTAAAAGAAATGAAGGTATAAGAGGTAAAAGTGTTAAAAATTCAAAGACATAAAGAAGAGAACAAGACCAGTGATTTAGCTCAGTGGCACAAGCACCTGCCTGGCAAGCACAAGGTCCTGAGTTCAATCCCTGGTACCACAAAAAAAAATTAATAAAAATTTTCTAAATAAAGAGGAGAACATATAAATATTGAAGATAGACAGAAGCACCCACTAAAATTAAAAGAAACTGTAAAGATATGGGAATTTCTAAAGAAAAAATTATCTTGAGAACAAATACTAGAAATAGATATTTTTAAAAAATCCTAAAGCAATAAATAATTTCAAAGTATATAATGAAAATTACATCATTTATCTGAGAATACTAACATGACAGGTTCTCGAAAAATTACTAGATTTAAAGGATAAAAAATTAGAGAAAAAGAAGGGCTATAAGGATAGCCAACATTTTGATCCTAGCCCTTCAAGGTCAGTGAGAGCCCAGGACATAAGAGAACCTATACTCAGTACATCCTGTAACTCAGTGGTGTCCCAAATTTTCTGATCAAGGAGATTGTAGGGCCACCGAGGAAAGGGATCGACGATGTATAATGTGCCTAAGGAGAGTCACCTAGAGACAAAACATTCTCTCAGGCTTTCACAGAGAGCAAATTGATCAAGCAATGGCCGTGGCTCATCCACATGGCTGACACTGACAAAAGATCTACAAACTGAGGAACAGGGTTTCAGGGTAAATCCTGGGGGGATTTGACTGATCTTGTCAGATACAGAAGTTACATTTCTTGTTTTATACATCTTGCTTCATCTTGGTCTTAACCATCCAGCAGAAAAGT
>NW_004524685.1:5164390-5174023 GCF_000260255.1 Octodon degus | reverse complement strand
ATAGATATACAGCTACTTTCTCTTAATTCAATGAGAAGAAAGACTTGTACTAATAGTGTTTGGACAGGATATCATGTCTGCATCTTGTACTATGAATAACTCTATGAAGACAATAATATGTAATGCATTAATTATGGTAACTGTCCTACTAATCTGTTTTGAAACTGTCTCATTGCTATTTGTTTCTCAATAAAATTAACAAAAAATAAAATCCACTAGAATGATTGTTTGCACAAAAAAATTATCGCTAAAGCAATCTTTCAAAGAGTATTATTTACAAGGTTATACAAGTGAAACCAATGCCAAAATTTCAATAAAAAGACCTCCTTATCTCATTAAAAAATAGATTTAAAAGACAAAAACAAATCTTGGATTTCTAGGCAACAAGTGCCTGAAATGGATTGATAATTAATTATCTTCAGGTCTTTTAATAGCTGCATTTCTGGTTTAAAAAAAAAAAACTTGAGTAACATACTTAAGATACTCAGGGAAAGAAAATGTAAGCCAAGAATTTCACATGCAGCAAAATGGCTTTCCAGTATAAAAGGCACAAGCTATTAGAGACATGCAAGGACCCAGAGAATATTGTTCCCCGAGCCATTCTGATGCCGTAACCCAAGAATGAGTGTCACACAGCACATGATTCAAGATGTCACCATACAGAGGGCAGTGAGTACTGAACTTACAGTGTCCTACAGAATTAAGACTCAAGAAGGGATGTGGTGGGAGTGGGGAAAGAGAAAGGGGATGAGGGGAGAAGGGAGAGGGGACAGGAGAGGGGAGACGGGACAGAGGAGAGGGGAGAGAGAATGTGACATCATGCCTGGGCACCCTGACAGTGCCCACATGCAGTAACTATAAATAAAGAAGACGGGCAGTAATACACATGAAACTAGCATGTTGATGGTGATGATAGTGCTGCTATTCTGAGGCTGTTGTGTATGTAGTGTAGCATACAACATACAAGCAATTATGGAGTAGTCTAATTCTGCCATATTCTATGTCATCAAGAACTAGAACTAGAATTCTTACATTAGAAGAAAGAAGTTTTGAAATTTTTAGTCCTGATATTTGAATGGAAAACATCACTATGTAGTGGTGGCAGTGTAAATTAGTAGAGCCAGTATGGAGGTTCCTCAAAAAGCTAAAAATACAACTATCATTTGATCCACCTATACCATTCCTGGGTATTTATCCAGCGGAAATGAACACAGTGTACAAAACCGATACCCACAATCCATCGTTATTGTGCTGTTCACCATGGCCAATATACTGGATAGGCCCTTCAACAGATGAATGGACAATAGAGGCAGACAGACAGACAGACAGACAGACAGACAGACAGACAGACAGACAGACACAGACAGAGCTATCTCTACTGGAGTATTCAACTATAATGAAATCATGTTATTTGCAGAAAACTAGGTAGATCTGGAAGACAGCATGTTAAAAGAAACCCAGACACTTGATGACACATATTGCATGTTTTCTCTCACATGTTGAAGCTAAAGAAAAGATGACCTGAAAGGAGAAGAGAGAGATTATGGAGCATATAGGGAATGAGCAAGAGGGGAAAGAAAAGACGGTTAGAGAGGTAGAAGGGCAGTCCTGAGCAAAGCAGGTTATAGGTCTGTGATGTTGAAGCTTGTTAACTTGTATAATTAATATCCATCAGTAATTACAATGAACAGGAAGGTCAATATGACTGCAAGAAGTATGGTATCACATGTATGCATATCTATATGTACCTACTGAAAAGTTCTAGACAGAAAGACCAATTCAGGTCCCCATGAACCTCCAGCGGCCCAGACTGCAGATTGGAAGTTCTATTTCCCACTAAAATAAACTAGGGTTTCTTGTTCTAGAAGGATCGACTGATTTCAGAACAGGAGCAGGAAGTATAAAACATGAGTCTGGGACATCTCATCGAGCCAGACAGCAAGGAAACTGCCAAAGATTATGTAGGGTCACGTCAGCAAGATTTGGCACCACATAGAGAGGCTCCAATTCGTTAAAAATGGAGCAAGGTGAACTTCAGTCATGGTAATAACTGCGAGGGGAGAGGGAAGAAGCTGTAATTGCTTTTGTTATGCTGAGGTGCGTGGAGGGATTTCCAGAGTGACCAGAAATCTTTTCTTTGACTTGCACGGTGATTAAAAGGTTGTTTGTCTGATAATACCTCACTAAACTTCCCATTTGTTTTATGTGGTCGGTGTTTTTGTTTTATTTCACAATAAACAGTTCTTTAAATTATTATTGATTGAATGACATTATTTAAACCTCTTGGGCCTTTACTTCTTTGCCTGAGCCATGAAGAAAAAGTATTTCATGTACAGTTTACAACCCAAGTAATGTTGATCTTATAGTAGTTATTTGTCATGGTTATGGGAAATGACTGCATAGTTTATAATTCTCCGGACCAGTGCTTAAATCATGCTTAGGGAGTGGAGGCAACAGACAAGACTGGCTTAATTTTTACACTAATTGTCTCTAAACTCCCATTTTCTATTTACAACTGTCTGGAAGAGAGAACTCTCCCTCCCAGAGCCCATCAAGGAGAGGAGGAAGGTGTAAAGGTGACATCTTCTGAGGCAGTAAAGCCTTACTCCATCTCTTTCTGTCAGGGAAATGTATTTCTACTATCACAATCACAATCACACTATCCTTCTCTAGACTGGTGTTGCCACACAGCCAAAATCTGCTGAGAGATGTCATGGATTCAAGGTGACTTCTTTTAGCCCAGATAAAGGGCGGCATCGGTGAGAAGGCTTGAATGAGGGTACGTGGCAAGGCCAAGCCCTGCCATGACAGAACTGTTGCTGATGTGGAGGGGTCAGCCAAGGGGTCCCAGAGAATGATCGCTGAGCTTAGACTCCTGGCTTTGCCTTGCACTGACAGCAATCTGGTCACACATCCATGGTAGCCGGCAGAGAAACAAGTGCCAAGACCTCTTGGGGTTACAATGTGGAAAGGGGAAATTACAGGGTAATCTGAGGAAGTTTAAAAGTACTCACCTAGTTTTAGAACTATTCACCTGGTTTTAGAACATTTATTTACCTTTCTTATTTTAAATGCATATTTATTCCTTCTATATATAAATATTTTATTATCTTTATTATTATATTTTTTCTTCCTATTTAAATATTTGCCTATCATAAGAAACCATTTTAAATTTAATTTTTACATCAATTTGCTTTTATTGTGTTTCATGTAGTCTGTGACTGATGGAAAAATCAAAAAACAAAAACGTGTCTACTGCAAATGGTTTGAAAAGTACTGAAATAAATGACAAAAAAAATGAAGACATTCTATTCTCCTAAAAGTTACCATTAAAACAACAAGCAATGAGATCGTTCAGCAGACTAGAGAGCCTGCTTAGGCAAGTGTAGGCAAGTGCAGGGACCATAGTTCGACCCCCAGCACCACATGCCATGTCAGCCCTGCCCCTAGGGGATGCTGAGCAGGAACAAGAAGAGCAGTCGATCGCTTCACAGGACAGCGCAGATGACCTTAGACACACACAGTGGTCCCAGGGATTCTTCAGAGATTCTCCAAGAGAGCAGCAGGGTGTTTCAGGGGACAGATTAGTCTGTAAATTCAGACACCATCTGGCGCTGGAACATTCTGGAGGATGGAACTGTGGTATCAGGGAGAGAGGTAGATGTTGAAGTCACTGGTGGAGTCTAGGGACAGGGGAAATTTCAAATTCTGACTTACAACTTATGGCCTAAAGGTCAGAGGTCAAGACCAACATGGAGACCACTGGGAGCCCTGCCCCAGTTCCTGCATCAGACACTTTCAGGATAGAGGGTAAGTGGGGCTAGAAAGCTCACTGTTGAGCTAGAACAGTGGTGGTGCTGCCATGGGCTATACTTATTTTTTCTAAACTAAAACCTCAGTATTCAAGTTTAAGTGCAGCATGGGCACTTTGAAACAAGTAGGTGGTTTTGGAGTTGCAGCTGAGACACTTGTTCTCCAAAAGGTTCCCCATCTCTGGGCTGGGAAGAGGGAAACCATGGGGACATAGGACCCTGGGATAGCATGATTGGTAGAAGAAGATAGAGTGCCCAACACCCCCCAGTGGCCCCCCTCCAATGCCAAGGCACCAGGCCTGGGTTTCATCATAGGACTGTGGGGCAGGAAAAACACAAGTCTATAGTAGCATGAGAGTTAGTTTATGAACTTGGAGATTTACCTGTGCTTCATCCTTTCTGTTGGTACAAAGAATGATCAGGTAGGGCTGTGGAGATAGCACAGCAGTCTAAGTGCCTGCCTAGGCAAGTGCAAGGACCCTGTTTTGATCCCTAGTACCACATGCCATGCTGGCCCCACACTGGGTGCACTGAGCTGGCCATTAAGCCTGACATGGTGGCATGCACATGTAATCCCAGCGCTGGGGGGGGGGCTGAAAACAGGAGGATCACTTCGAGTCTGAGCTGCATAGTGTGACCCTGTACCAAATACATAAAAATTAAAAATTAAAAAGAATGATCAGGTAGCTGTCTGTGCTCTCCTAGAATTGAAACCTTCTGTCACCCCTGAACACAAAGCTATGGGTTTTCTGTGCCTACTAGGCAGATCCCACCTGATCACTATTCATCTTCTTGCCAGGGGCACTGCACATGCTCATGGGCCCCCAGAAAACCCCTGTGCCTGCTCGGGGCACTGCTGCAGCCAGTAAAGCTTCACATTGTGCATAAAAACTACTGGTGGTAAGATGTTTGGTATTCAGACAGATAGGTTGAACCCAACTGCATATGTTGTAGGGTAATAATAACCCTCTTCTGGAGGGTTAACAACCTAAATTTGCAGACTGAAAATTAGAGAAAAAGAAGGGCTGCAAGGACAGCCAACATTTTGGCCCTAGCCTTTCAAGGTCAGTGAAGACTCAGGACATAGGAGAACCTATACTGTAACATCATGTAACTCATTTGTGTCCCAAATTTTCTGATCAAGGAGATTATGGGGCCACAGAACAATGTGATTGCTAACGTGCCTAAGGAGAGTCACATGAAGAGAAAACATTCTCTCAGGCTTTCACAGAGAGCAAATTGGTCAAGCAATGGCCGTGACTCATCCACATGGCTTACACTGACAGAGAATCTGCAAACTTTGGTACAGGGTAACAGGGTAAATCCTGAAGGGACTTGATTGACCTTATCAGATACAAAAGATACATTTTTTATTATGTAGGTCTTGCTTTATCTTGGTCTTAACCATCCAGCAGAAAAGTATAAACAAGAGGTATAAAAAGTAAAGCCATATTAATATGCTAAGCTGTGAAAGGCTCAAGTCAACAACTTCTGACATTGCCAGTCCTATGGATTACCCACTACTATTATGGATTACTGGACTATATTGGATTATTTTGATGAATTCACGTACCTACAATATTTAAATGGCCATGGAACACCCATCTCTAAGAAAACTAAACAAACAAACAAAAAAAAGGGATACAAAGGAAGGACCATTTTGTATCTGTATATACAAAGTAGGATAGATATACACCTACTTTCTCTTAATTCAATGAGAAGAAAGATTTATATTAATAGCATTTAGACAGAATAGCATGTCTGCATCTTGTACTATGAATAACCACTAAGAAGATGACTATGTATTGTATTAATTATTGAAACTGTCCTATTAATCGGTGTTGAAACAGTCTCATTGATATCTGTTTCTCAATAAACAGATAAATAAGGTTATGAAGATATCACAAAAAATATTAAAAGAAAAAAAATAATTATTGGCAGGAAAGGTCCTAACCACTGGCTGTATGAAACAAAATGTAAAACATTACACTTAATTGCAAAAGCAAGGGTTCATTTTCAGTCACCGCATGTGTTTCTCTGAGGAGTGCAGATTGCTTGGCCTGCGAGGGACTCACCACTGAGATGAAGCACCTTACACTCAAGAACAGAGTAAAGATTAATGGTCTGCTGCAGACCCCAAGCCTCACAGTTCGAGGGCTTGGTTTGTGCAGATGTTAATGCTCATGTATGGCTTAAAAACCCTTCTTCCACTGTACTAATAAATGTTCCATTCCCAAATTCCCGGTGGAGGATTTTTGCCTACTACTTTAACTCTCTGAAAACAAGAAACACAGCACACCCTCAAATATGGCAGAACACAAGGAGGACAGCCTCCCCTCTGAGTTAGAAAGAGGTGGGATTTGCAAGGGGGAACATGTATGCATCGGCTTGCCTACATGACAGAGTTTTTATATTCTTTCTATTAAATACACCGATCCAATCAGTGAAAATCTGTTACGTGTAGATCCCATGCTGGCGTGCTGGAGATGCAGCACTTAATAAAACCTGTCTCCAGCCTCTGAATTCTCGTTGTCCAGGGAGAGCTAGTACTTGGCTGCCAGCAGTGACATGATTCAGTTTTCTTACCATTTTTAAATTTTCACATTTTGACCTAGGTTCCTCGTTCACAGAGGCATCCCTCTGTTTTTTTAAGTTATGGATAGGGAACTCACTGATCTGCCTTTCCCTATTGGCTGGCCCGGCCAGGTGTGTACTCCTGAGATGGTACCTTTCGGCACGTGTCTAAAGGAGAGAAAATGCGCATGCGTAGCCTTTATCGGGGACCTGAGCTTGGAAGCAGGGCCCGGGGAAAGTTGAATGCTTGCCTGACAGAGAGGGGAGACGGGGCTCTCACTGCTCACACCCAGGGGGAGCAGCCAAAGAGGAAGGGGGAGCAGCCGAAGAGGAAGGTGGGGAACCAAAAGAACAGAGCCGGAAGATGCTGTGGAGGCGTAGACGGAGGGCAGGATGCTCCCCAGGGAGAAGTGGTCAGGAACCCTCTCCATGGGGAAATGGCCAGTAGGACGAGGTCCCGGGGTCCGCTTGAACTCATCTGCGCAGCTACAGTGGAGCTCCGCGCTCCCCGTCTGCTATGGTTTATATCTAGGTGCCCCCCCCACGCATGCGCTTAAAAGCACAGCTTCTGGATTAAGTGATTGGATGATGGGGGCTTACGGTTGACCTGCTGTTAGGAAGTGAGGCCTGCTTGGAAGAGTTGTGTCACTGGGGGAACGGCCTGAAACAGTTCACCTCTCTCCCTGGATCCTCCTTTCCATCTCTGCTTCCTGGATGCCAGGACACGAGGTGCTATTCTTCAGCGATGCCCCTGTGACCTGCTGTCCTGCGTCAGAGCCAGCAACATGCAAGGACTGAGACTACTGAAACGTGAGCCAAAATAATCCTCTCCGTAGTTGCTGGTGTCAAGGATGGAGTCTCAGTGAGGAGAAAAGGGACCGTGACACCACCTTCCGGAACAGTCTGCAGTTCATGCACATGACTTGTATGAATGGGTGTTGGAGTATAGGGTTGACAGAATAATAGCCCCAAAGTGATCCTAAACCCCAAAGACTGGGATTATGAGAGATGACCCTGCAGATGTCAGCAAGTTGAGAACCTTGAGGTGGGGAGATAAGCCTGGATTATCTGGGTGGTCCCAGTATAATTACAATGGTCCTAACATTCAAAAAAGGGACATAAAAGGATGGTCAGAGGGAGATGTGACCACAGAAGAAAGGCAGAGGGAGACACAGCACTGCTGGCTTTAAAGGTGGAAGGGAGCTGCCAGAAGAGCTAGAAAAGGCAAGGAAATGGATTGAACCATGGAGCCGCCAGCAGGAAAGCAGGGCTGTGGTGGACACCTCAGATTCAGCTTTGTGAGACCCCTGCTTGATTTGGGACCTCCAGCATTGCTAGGCAGTACATGTGTGTTTTTAAATCACTAAGTCTATGATCACTTGTTACTACAGCACTAGAAAACTAATACAGGATGTAAATTAGGGAACAGCTGCATATAAAGGTGGAAAAATCTAAGTGTGATTTAGACAGTCACTTAGGGCAAGTGACTTAGGCTGTGGTAGTGTGTAATAGCATTTGAAATCAGAAAGGTCAGTTGAGGTTAGATGTGAGAAGCCCGAGAGATTAATGAATTTAGATTCTGTGTTTGGACCACAGAAAGCCATCAAAAGGTTCAAGTATGTAGTGATGTAATAAACAGAATCTGAAAACTGGAAACTGTGATGGGTTGTGTCTATATGTCCCCACCCAAGCCCCATTGAGTCAATAGGTAGGGCTTTTCAAAGGTGGCTGGATCTAAGTGTGTGAGGCAGGGATTAACAGAATGATGATGAACTGAGGCTGTGTTCACCCAATCCAACCTAAAGTAGTCCACTAAAATAGTTTGTTGATTGGTCGGGCACAGTTCTGGATATGAATAATGAGAAGACCCACTTGGGCATGGGTAGCACTACCCAAGGCAGGTGGCCTGGAAGGGTGACAAGGGTTAAAAGCTGCTGCTGCTTGCTGCTTCACTGCTTTGCTGCCTTTTGCCTGCCATGAACTGTTTTTTGTCTGCAGTGCCCCTCTGCCATGCCACCCTGCCTTGGAGCCAGCCAACTATAAGCTGAAACCTCTACAAACTGTGAGCCCAATAAACCTTTCCTACCTTGAGTGTTGGAAACTTTAATTCAGCAATGAGGAAAGTAACAAGAGAGACCATGAGAGCTCTGGGGGCAGCTCACAGTGCTCACTGTAAGGAAGGCCAGACAGGGCTGTGTCAGGGGCTCTGCTGAGTCAGGACAAGTGAATGCACCTGCAACAACCATTCTCATCTCCATGTTCCCCAGCTTGTGACCAGTTTCATATGCTAGATTTTCACTTCAGATTTCATTTGTATGGGGGATTTCTCATCTAAAATAATACAGGGGAAACTCCAGAGGTGCACAGCTCACTGTACGGAGATGTTAAGTGTCTCCTTCCAGGTCACCTAGGTAGAAGATGGGAGGGCAGGGACTGATTTTCTAGGAATCTCTATTTCTGGTCCTGGGCTTTTCTGGTGGAGGGTCAGAGGGATGGGCAAGGGAGTAAATAGGATCATCTATGAGGTGACACATGCATTAGGCCATGGTCCACAGAGGCTTTGAGCATGAAAGAAAGGGTCTGGGTAGGAAGGACAAGTCCCAGCAGTCAGTGTGTCTGGGAGGCCCAGAAGTACTAGGCTTAATCTTTTAGTCAGCAGGTGGTAGTGAGAAACTGAACCTGACCCCCTCTGTCTAGTTCAGTGATCCTCAGAGGGCAGGGACACCCTGGAGCTCCATGAAGAGGTCCAGCATGAGGGAGATTCCATCAGCAGGCCCCAAACAAGGTGCGTTCTAGGACAGGGATACTTTCTGGAGGAGGAGCAAGTCTTGGGTTAGTTAACAAGGCAAGAAATGAATGAAGTGACAGAGCAGGAAGCACACCCCTGGGTGGGGCTTCTGCCAGCCACCTTAGACTGTCAGCTTTCTTATGGCCCCGCTTCCAGGAACCTGGTAAAATCATAAACCAGGGAGCTTGGTGAAGGCTTAAAATGAATGTTTAGGTCCTTATGGTTCTTCAAACACGCCCTTCAAACTGTCAGGGTATTATTACTGAAACAGGAACATTGTAATTACTTGTGCATTATTATAATACACAAAGCGATTTAAGCAGTAAAAAGGCTTTGATAAATTAGTAGTTCTTTTGATTCCTACAGTTTTGCAGCTCATGCTCAAAGATATCTCTTGAGAGTTTTCGGATTCATGGAAAAGCTGCTCCAGTTCTTACCCTGGTCCTCCTCCACCAACTC
>NW_004524685.1:5158349-5163775 GCF_000260255.1 Octodon degus | reverse complement strand
CATGCTGGCCTCTAACTCACAGTGATCCTCCTGCTTTGGCCTCCTGATTGCTGGGATTACAGGCATATATCACCATGCCTGGCAGGAATGCCTGTCAGCTATTTCATGGTAGATATTTTTCAAGTGTCTCCCAAATGACTCTGATGTGTTAACCAGGGCTGTGGTCACTCCATGCTTTTCAAATTTCCATCAGAATAGGAACCACTGCATGAGATGTTGTTAGGGGTGCAGCCTGCTCCCCTCCCCTGCCCCCCCACTTGAGCTGCTTCCTTGGCCCACTGCCCCACTGTAGGCAGTGCTGGGGGGATCTTGGCGGCTCTAGTTGGTTTTGTGTAGGTGGGCTCTGACCCTCACCCCCATCCTGTAGCCCCTGCTGCTTACCCTGGGAATTCCCTATCTGGTCAGTAATGGCTGTGTTACAGGTACCTGGCACACTGTCCAAGCAAGCAGACATGCTGGGAGAGCGCCTGTGACTACAGCCCTGCCATCAACGGCTAGAAATCTGTACAGGCATTTCTTTATATGCCAAAAATGTGAAAGGGGAGGAAGAAAGGTGAGTCTATAGTTATGACACATACACGGGAACACCCCTCTTTTCCTACCACACAGTAAAGCACAGCAGACCTTCACGAACGCCTCTCTAGTTCCCAGTGCCTCACATCTCAGCTGTGCCCCAGCCACACCTTCTCCATAGCGCCGTGTCCTAGACAGCGCGCCGACATCCTGCATCTCAGCAGGAGATTTCAAAGACTGAATCTCAAGAAAGAGTTAGAATGAAAATCTGTCCATGATTCCCATCACATACTACAAACATCTACTTGCTTTAGATTCACCCAGCTTCTATTCATCCAGCTTAAATTTCGTATAAGAAATATGGTTTAACTTTACTGCTATCAGAATAATGGAACTCTGTGAGCTGGTCACAGTGGCGGATCAAGCTGCTGCTCACCAGGTCAGCTCCATTGGTCATCCTGGTATTGTTTCAGAATATTCGCAGAGCCAGGCATGCTCACTGAGGGAGAAGCACTATTTCTTTCCATGTCTGGGGGAGGATGCTGGGGATTGAACCCAAGGTCTTCTCACTGAGCTACATCCCCAGCCTTTGCTAAATTGCCATGACTGGTATTGAACTTCCAATCTTTCTGCCTTGCTGGAGTCGGATAAGCTCTAAGAACTTGAACTCAACTGTTCTTGAGCCTCCTACAGAAAGAGAGGTGGCTGTTGGCAGGGTCACAGTCTTCAGGATGGGCTGACGTGACCCGGCATCTCTGGACTCCCCCAGCCTGCTGGCCCTGGCCGTGCTCCGAGGGAGGACTGCCAACCCAGTCTTTATGGGTCACTATCTATAGTTCCATGTGGTCATGCCTTTCTGTTCTTCAGGAACAGCTGTTATGAAGAAGGCAGAGCATTGAAAAATTATCACTGGTGTCTGCAATCAATCACATGTCCAGGCAATCTGAAAAAGAGAAGTGACTGACTGATTATTTGAATCCGCTTTACCAGCTCTTTGGTTGCCACTGCATGACAGCTAGCAGTGACAGTGTAGAGGTGACTCTTCCCCCTAACATCATCCTTACTGCAGTGGCCTGCAATGTGTGGGAACAGTGGAAGAGGGTTCAGGATAGTGGACAGGTGAGGCCATTCCTGTACATGTTTGCCCACACCTGCACATTCCGCATTCTGAATTCCCCTATGGTGTTGCAGACGGCAAACACTCCTGTTTATTAATTCTTGTGATTGCTCTAGGTCTTATGTAGAGAAGAGATAGTCACTTCATGGAAGTCCTGCCATCTGCACTGATATCATGATACAGTTAATCAAATGTCTTCCTCTATTTAGGTAGGGAAGAGGCTCACTCTTTTTCATCAAATGGGTTGTTCTCCATAATTCTATCCTAGTGAGGAGAAGTCAGTGGATTTCTGAGTACTCAGCTGTGACTCAAGCTTATGCAAGCCAGAGATGAGGTTTATCTATTACTGGATCCCCGGCGCCTACCAAATTCATACTTAACAGGCTCTTGTAAACATTGATTGAGTAACAGAATTAATCAATGAATGATAAGGTCTACATGACTTGATTCTAACCGAATGCAATGGTGCTTCCTTCACTCTACACCCTGCATTTGGAGGTGAGGATCTAAGGCAGGTCCTAATTCCACTAATAACACCAGGCTTCTAGGAGACACCAGTGAAATGCGGCACAGCAGTTTGTTGAATTTGATTAAAATCTGCTGGTAGCAGAAGTCATGTATTTATAAACACTTCCTTCTAACAAAATGATCTGAAGCCACTTTAAAAGACTCCACAGTTCAGTGAAGCTCGGGGTGGCTCCCTAGGGCAAATATTTTGGGGTACTTTGGCTTGTGATTTCCTGCCTGATGAGGCACATTACTCAGTGTTGTCATGAAGCATTTTTGCCCAGCCACAGGAGAATGCGCGCACACACGCATACGACAAAGAATGTGGAGTATTTCAGTGCTACTCCAAAAAAAGACATCTGTTCACACAAAAAAGTTCTTGTTTAGAACAAAAACACATTCTATCAACTGTGGCATAAATTTGCACATTCTCAGGCTTCAGAGGCCCTCTAAGTTGAAACTGAGAGCTCTCTCAAGTCTGTAAAATTGCTCCGGAAGTGGGGTACCAACATCCTGGCAAAGAAGTTTGTTTCCTGGAAGCTGTCAGAAAGGGATCCCCTAGCAGGGACCCCACTCTTCCCACCTTTCTCTTCACTTTCTCAGAACTTTCCATTACCACAGAATGCACCTCAATAGTTTTCATTCTATTCTACTTTTTTTTTTTTAATGCTGGTCACATCTACTATATCGAGTACTTGACCTATAGGATTGTGATCTCTCGCTGGAAAAACACTGCTGTAGAAACATGAAGAGTAACGCCAGACAGGAAGCCACAGAACCTACACTGGGAAGTTTGGGAATCTTGTGGTCAGACCTCTACCCAGAGAGTACTTGTGGATGGAGGCCTGCGGCCCTGAGGCTGGGAAGCCAGAGCGTCTGGATATGTGGGTGGCAACACCCTGGGACCACAAAGGGCGAGAAGAGGTAGGAAAGAGCTTTGCCTTCTTTCTCCATGAGAAGCAATGTGCTCCGGAAGGCACCGCTCCAGTTCTGGGAGGAAGGGAAGACCCTCTGTCATCCCAGAAGGAAACTTCCCTCCTTAAGGTGAACCTAAAGAGTCACCTTCACAAAACTTTGCTTACCAGCACACCTGGAGGTCTCTTTTGTTCAACCCCAAAGTAACTTAATCTGCACCTCACTTTGTGTACACAGCCACTTCTCAAGTATGGATTAGCTGTGTTTGGGGCTTATTTCCATGACATTAAGCTTCAAGCTGCAGGAGGACTAGAGTGATGTCTCACTCTGTTTCATAGCCCACATTCATCACCTGGACTTGCATGTAGCAGGTGCTCCATCAATATTTGATACGTACCCAAGAAGGCCAGAGAGAAGCTTGATTTTGTCCCTGAAATCTGAAAATGATTTAATCTTTGAAAAATGTGTCACTAAAATTCCGCAGAAGACTCACTCCTCCAGCGCTAGTTGGCATTGCACACCTCTTATTTTCTGCCTGTCCATTCATTCGTCCTACTGATCCTCCCCCCATTCATTCTTCCACCCAACATATTTACTATGAACGTGCAGGGCCTGAGCTAATAATGGTGGTTGCTAAGACGGATGATACTGTCCCTGCCTCTGCATCGCAGAGCCTAGTGAGGTGGAAGTCAGGGAAGACAGTAAGGGCGACTTAGTCTGAGCAGCGGTAGGAAGAGGGCAGTGGCGTTTTCCTGCCCTACGTGGTGCAGGCCTCTCTCACCATATACTTTGGCTGCTTCTCCCAGACTTCTGCAATTCGTCCAACCAGCAAGGATCTTACTCAGCAGTATATCCCATAGTTGCCTTATGATCACAACTGGACAAAAATTATAAAATTATATTACACAATAGGCCTTTACAAAACGGGTGTGTATCTAAAGCAATAGACGACAAAGCAATCCCCCCATCAAAATGGGAACTCGCAGAGTGTGAAGAGCAGACTAGGAGAATGAGCTCAGCCTACCACTCACCTCTTCACCATTTCGCTTTGTGCGCAAATAGAATCTGCAGAGCCTGACCAGAGGCAGAGGGTTTGCCTCAGCTACCCTCCTCTTGTCCCTCTTGTCCCCTCTGTCCCCGTGTTGGCACACAATTCCTGCACCACCCCCCACAACTCTCCCTCTTCCGGCCTCAGCCTAGTAATTCATCAGCAAGGTGCTGCTGCCCCCCTACTGTAAAGGCGATCCGCTTTCATTCTGACCTCTGTCCGATCTTTTCGCATAGACCAAACCGCAACGTGCCATCATCCCATTTGTTTATTTGTGCCTCTTGCTGACCAGGACCCCCACAGTCTCTTCGCCAACCTATCTTCAGGACGGCACAGGGTCTGGGGAACACGGTAGATATTATAAATGTTTTTTGGATAAATGAAGGTTAGGGACGGCTCAAGAGAGATTTCAAATTTGGAGCATCTTCTAGGAAAGGGAGGGCCACCTTTCCGGCGAGGGGTACGAGGAGGACCAGCCGCAGAACAACGGCGACACCAAGCGGCCAGTGGTGACAAGAGAGCGAGCTCTCTCCAGAAATCTCAGGCTTTATCCAGCAGTAGTAGTCCCAGCATTCACAGCTAGCCTAACCAACAAAGCTTGCTTCTCTACTCTTTTCTTTGATCTAAAAAACCCACAAACTGCCCTCCAACATCTCACAGAACAGGACATTTGGTAACATGTGGTGGCTCATTAGAGACTTTGGGGTTGCTAAGGAAGCCCCCACACACACCTTTTTGCTAGTCATTAGAAACCTTGCATTTCCAAATCTGTATGCTTTGAAAAGGCCTGTTTGCATCTACTTTGTCTTTTTTTAAAGCTTTGTTTTAATTTACCATATTTAATTTGCTTCACTTTCTAATTTGTTAAATGCCATGTTATTGAAATTCCCCAGGGAGCCAGCATGCTCGAGTCCGTGGGAGAGACACGACAGCACGTCTGTAAGAGCTGGTGACTCACCTCTGGGCGGAAGCAATACGCTTGTCACCGCTGTGGACAAACTCAGGATTGGCCTGGGAGTCTCTGGAAGACGCAGAAAAGCCTGCCTAGCCTTTCGTCTCCACGCCCACAGGTCAGAAAAGTGACCCTGAGTGCCCATCAGGCCTGCCTGTTTCCTCTCATTAGTCACCCTGGGACAAAACCAGAGCTCAAGCCAAAGAGCACTTTCCATAGTACAATAGAAGGACGCTCAGGTGCAGCCTGAGATGGGGCCGTCACCACTGCAAGGGCTGAGGAGCGGCAGAACACACCTAACATCAGGCAGGAAGGCCAGGGCCTGCCCAAGATGGCAGGAAGGCCAGAGCCTGCCCAGGGTGGCAGGAAGGCCA